>NC_080483.1:4637500-4762500 GCF_030265055.1 Doryrhamphus excisus | reverse complement strand
CAAATGTGCAAAACTCGTAATCTGAAACTTCTGCATCGTTTAAGATGAGAATACAACATTCCAACTGCATTTATAGGACTTTTTTCTCATAATAATATTATTTTATTCTCCTAATGTTTAAACTTTTTTCTTGTAAAATTACTGCTGTTTTGATAGAGTTTTTTTTTTTGTTCAATTATTTTTTTTAGAATTTGCCACGGCTCAATAACAAAAATGGCCCCCGAGCTGCAGTTTGGACACCACTGGTAGTCCAAATGATCACTTATGACTGTCTTCTTCGGGGTGTAAGCCAGGGTGTAACGGTTAAAGTGGTGTCCTTTTTCCGTCATGAACAGTTAAACTATTGATACATTGACTCCGGCACATTTAGTAACAATGGTTGTGCAATTTGTGTAACACTGCGATCACTATAATCTTGCAAGCCGAAGGAGTAGTTAAAATGTGAAGAATTACTTGAATATGCCGACTTCAGCACACACTAAGTTAGCTGAGGTCTGTGACGCACGCCAACCCGATACTATTTTGCAAACGGCCGGATAAAATTGCAGCCCGAGTTTGACACATATGTTCTCAGTAAACGCTCAACTGTCAGCACACTTGTACACCGCGTCGTCTGTCGCCAGGCTTGTTGAAGGTGCTGATTGATGGAAGATCTCGGAACGTTGAACACCTCCCAAATGGAACATTCACTGATCCAAAGTGCCTCCGGCATTCTAAGATGTGACTCCAATGAAAGTGGGTGATCTGGCCTTTTGTTTTCTAATAGTTTCTTTGATTTTAGACGTCCCTGACATGCAGCACAGCAGGTGAGTAGCATATTTACAAATAAGGTTTTCAGTCAGAACTCCTTCGGAGCAAATAGGTGCATCGTCGGACAGTCATAGAGTTCCCGCTCAAAGCACATTATTAGAGTGTATTTTTAGACTAGTAGCCCTAACATCTATAGCAGGGGTCTCAATTTACTTGGGGGCCACTGGAGCTAGGGTCTGGGCAAGGCTGGGTCGCATCAGGTTTTCCAGAAAAAAAAAACGCATTTATTAAAAACAGAAAAATATACAAACTTTTTCAGTGCTTTGGTTCCAATTTTCTACAATAAAAGCTCTGATAAAACATTCCACTGTTCTCAAATATCTTAATTTTTATTTTTCTGCACAAAATAAGATGAACAATAAATAAACAAATCAAGAATAAAGAGAATCAATCAATCAGTAATAAATAAATATAATAATAATAATAAAACGGCAAATAATAAAAACGTAAGAAACCACATATAGTTGGTGGGTAGACAAATTATTTTTTTCAGATTAAAATGAACAAAGCATTATTAGAGCCCTGTAGACATGACAAAACACGACTATAGTCACATTTATACTCTTTTTATTTAAACTGTAGCCTTCAGGTTATTTCCTTTAAACTTAAATAGCCAAAAACTTACCACTTCCACACGGATAGGGAGGATAACTATTAACAGTTACTTAACCTTGAACATGAACATTAATCAAACGTAATAATTTTTTCTGGGTACATGATACCATACAGCATCCATATCAAACTTGCGCGGGCCGCACTAACATTAAACTTTCATATCAAGGCGGGGGCCTCAAACTAGTGTCCTGCGGGCCACATTTGGCTCGCGGGCTGTGTGTTTGAGACCCCTGATCTATAGTGATCAATTTTTTTGCTAGCACACCACTGGCAAATGTACTTCCAGCTGTGGATCCTCATCTGTCCACACATGCTTTACTGGGAGCTTCAGTTTACTTTTGGTGCAACGTGAACACCACAATACACATGATTTGTAGCAAAACATGTCTGACTTGTGTAAGAGTAAGAGTCTTGGTATGTTGTTGGAGCACCAATCTTTGTTTATGATTTATTGTGGTGTTGGAATTAAGGATCAGCAGCTCTCCAGGAAAACAAACAGCCAAGATAAGGAAAGAGGAAAAAGAAGCCGCCTTTGGTAGCCCCTCTCGCCTGTGCAGTTGCACACTTAGCAGATTCAAGTGTTAGGACTTTTTCTGCCATTTTTTGTCCTTAAGCGAAGTACATGTTCAGTTTCTTAGTTTGTCTGAAGCTGCGGTTTAATTATTATTTCAATATCCCTTTGTTGTGTTGTGTGATTTATTCATCACTTACACTCTTAAAAATGCTGGGTTATTTTTTTGTCCTTATTTTGGACAACCCAAAGCGTTGGGTAGAATTTTGAACACGAGCAACAAAGCCCCGCCCACAAACTTACTTCGTTCGGACCCCACATTTCATCTGAGGAGACGAATTTCAGCACGGAGCAAGGTTTGTTACATGCCCACTATTGTTTTACCGTAGAATTGACTTTATATTATTATATAAAGCTTCATAAACTTGTTAAAATGTAAGTTCGTGAAGCACTGTTGAGTACTAGCTTCAGGAATGGATCGGTAACCTTGGCAAACTTCCATTCCCTCCAAAAGTGGTAAGCAAACACATTCGCTGGCGAGCTATGTAGGAACCAAACTATGTTGATGAAATTACAAGAGACATGCACTATGTGTGATAGTTATGAGGACAACGTCAGTTATCTCGTCAATTTGCCATTTTATGTGATATCAAGTTAATGAATCTCGTGAATTAATACGAGCGTGCTGATGAACCGGTGTTTTTTTAAGCTAGACTGCTGCATGCTAGCGGGCTTCCGTTAGCCACCGATAGTCCACTGTATACTTAGCAGTTTCAACTAGTTTGGGCGCGAATTCGACGACAGTTTTGTAAGTCGCATATAAATGTGGAGAATACGTTTAGACTACTGAATCTTAGTTCATTTCATGGTACGTTTGTTCTTATGGACCCTCTTTGTGATGTTTCAGTTCGCTGAAAAGCATCTATGGATGAGTTTGTCAGTTCCAAATTGACTGAGTGGCAGCTACCGTGGCTGATTGAAAGGTAAGTCATCTTCATGCCTTCATTTTATGGGTATTGTTTTACAGTAGCTACTGTGCCTACTATATGTTCTATGCATAAGAAATGGCGGTGGGCCAGTCACTGTAGCTTGTACCAATACCCAAATTTTGATTTGATTTTGATCCATCTTGTGATTCCAATATATATTGCTGTTATATCAGCCTGCGAGTCAAAAAATTTGCTCACCACTGCTCTAGACAATGATGACAAACCCTCTATGGTACACATTATGATCCCAATTGGTAAAAAAAAATGTTTGGGGTGTGTTTTTGTGCTTTAAAATAGACCAAGTAAACATAATCAAGACATTTTCTTAATATTATGTTAGGGTTGATTGCAATACGACAACACTGCACAGTAGTGGAACATATTGAAAACAAGACAATTTTATCTAAAATTGTAATATTATATTATATTATTTAAAACTTATGTTCTCAACAATGTGGTAATGACACCCATAATTGTCCTACAGATGCCAGGGGAGAAGTCGCCCTGACGCTGCTGCCCATCTTGCTCCCTCCGCCTGTGTTTAAAAAGGGCAGGAAATTGGTCCGGGCGAGTATTCAGGAGGTGAAGAGAGCCTTCATCGATGTTAAGCCCGTAAGTAATTTACCTTTCAATAGAAATTAAAATGTAAATGAATTGTGAAATGACTCCAGTTGTTCTCTTACACAGTTGTAAAGCAGGACTCTTTTTATGAGGAGCTACTTGAAAAGATTGTATTTCGTGGAATGTGTGACAACATAACATTTGGTTGTGTTTCTCATTTCATGAAGCACTATTCTTACAAGATGTAACTTGGTGTAAGTTGTTACTCCATAGTGATGTGTGACGTATAAACCACAGACCAAACATAAGACTGGCCAAACCCCCTGAATAAATTGTTGAACAACACGCCATTGAATTTACAGGTGTCATACTTCTCCCTGTAGAATGTATATTGAAATAGCTTCAGTAGAGAGCTGATGACAATTGCTCTGCACTGCTAGAAATACTTACAAAATACTTACCTTTTTTTCTTTTCTCATCATAGGTCGGAGCTAACATGGTGGAATACTTGCAGCAGGCAGAATCGCCTACCTATTTGTGCTGCTGCTCACAGAGCCTCTTGTTCTATGTATACGTATATCACTCTCTCATAGCTGTCCCCCTCACCCGTTCTTAAAATGTTATTTTTTTGTACATAATTTGTTCATATGTGAAGGAAATGTTGTGAGTTGTTATATTTGTATGTTCTGGAAATGTTGAATTTTAATAAATATTTTATTGTTACATTGGTGTCATTATCATTGTAATATATTATTAATAGTATTAGCATACAATAAAAATAAATAAATAATAATAAAATATATATATATATATATAAATATATATGGTATATTGGCAACCCAACTTGCTGGGTTGAAATAACCCAGCCGTGTAGTAAATATGAACCCAGCGTTGGGTCATTTGAACAACCCAATGTACAACCCAATTGTTGGGTTAAGAGAACCAACCCAACTTGTTGGGTTAAAATAACCCAACGCGAGGTTGGTCCTATATTTAACCAGCGTTGGGTTGGGAAACAACCCAGATTGGGTTGTTTTTAACCCAGCATTTTTAAGAGTGTACATAGATCATGACGTTGCATGGAAATCTGGATTGTCAAGAGACTTCTAGGCACTTTGCCTTTTATAAGTTGTGCACCACAATGAAACATTATTGAATAGACACATTTGTGTACTAGTAAAGTGTTTTGAATCCAGAAAAAAATGCTCAATGGTCAAACAATAATTTGTGAAGCAAAGGTGAGAAAAATCCACAGAGAAATGGAAGCGCTAGATTTTGTAGCTTGTGCAAAATCAGCACTTGGTATTGGATCTAATCGGTGGTGTTTCATTGTGACCACTTCAAATTGTCACAGCAATGTGTGTCAAGTTCCTTCTTGCCTTGCGCATCCCCTGAACTTGAAAAAGGGGGGCCACACTGAGGAAATACTGGATCCACTCGATGCTCTCACTGTTTTGGGGTTTTTATTTAGCAAGGGCAAGGGACAGCACAGCACAGCACAGCAGAAAACCTTCAAATAAAAAAGGGGAAAGTATAAGTATACACAATATACATACCATTTCTAAATATATATAATGCACAATAATATACATATATAAGTATTTATATAAGGTATATAAATCATGTTGTTCAGCAGTACATTAACCATTAAACATTTTGACAACGGTTGGAAATACTTTTATCCCCTTTACCTGCATTTATTAACCTATTTATTTAATTTCTTTCTTCATTATTTCGTTATTTTATTTGATCTGTTTAATAAACCATTTGCATTGCGCCTATCTTGCCAAGTAACTAAAATAATTATTAAATAACATAAGCACACTGCAAAGAAATGAGCATAACGCATTTTTCGATGCCCAAAGCATCAGCCAATTAAATGAACCACCGCGAGCCGCCGTGTGCACCGCGACACAGGCGATCGACGGTGTTCCAGATCCCACTTTCTAACCAATTGCACCATGTTAATACTTTTAATCCAGTAACAATAACTAAAGTGAGGCGCGCGTCACCGGCGGCCGTCTCATCCAAAAAAAAAAAAGAAAAAAAGCCGTGCCTTACGTGGCACGGGCGCGTCAAACCACAGCACTAATATTAAAGGGAATTTCTTACCGGCTGTCTCTTCGGTGTTGTATAGCTCCAGCTCGCACAAGGTTTGGGGTGCAGTTCTGACTACCTTTCGATCCCACCTGTCTGCAGCCTTACCTGCTAAAAAAAAAAGGAAGTGCCCTAATGCAGACGCCCAGGTGCGCTTAAAGCTGATTCCCACTTCCGGTTTAGATTTTTCCCACCTGATCTCCCGTGTTTAATTTAGCAAAATAACGTGATAATTACAACGAAAATTTATTATTCCCTTAATGAGGGCTATGAAAAGTATTTTTTATTTTTATTTATTTTTTTCTCATGTTTGTTTTATCTAAACTATTTTGGACAATGGTTTGACTTGACAATGTGATTCACTCACCTGTGCCATCATTTGATTTGCTGCCGCTAATAAAATACTTGTTTAGGAGGCACTGGTTCATCACTTTTTGCTGTTTTCCTTCACAAGTTGATGAAGAATTAGACCATGTTGGCAGGGACGCCATGGTAGATTTTCCTTGTCAAACCATCGTTGATTGGTTGATCGCAAACAAGAACGGCTGTGGACTGCGGACCCGGGTCTAAATAAACTATTCTGATTGGTCCATTTCAAGATTTGCAAGGATTGGTTTGCAAATTACCACCGGAATTACGCAGTCTGTGTTTTACCAACACCCAACAAGAACCGCTTAAAAAAAAACTCTTGGCAGTATGGCATGCCAAAGTACACTTGCCCCACGGGAATATCACTGATTGGATTTACTTGCCCCAATTTTGTTTTAACTTGCCCCGGGCCATCGGTACATCGTTATTGTCGAGCCCTGCTTCTGACGAACATGTTGTCTCGTGGAAGAACGGCGAGGCGCTAAAGATGTAACGATGCAATGTAACAGCTGTCGTGTTTGGCCGCCAGTGTTCATATTTGATCTCTGCTTCAAAGTGTCTGTTTGGACGCTGAGAGACATCTGAGGGATAGTCAGTATCTTGGCGTTCCCCAGCAAATGATGTGTGGAAGATGATAGTAACATCAGTAAGACATTATCGTCATCTCGCTGGAGGACTAGCGCTCTCCTGGTTCACCTTCCACTTTCAGTAGCCGTGGGCAAAATCTTTCACAGGCTGAATTTTAAGGCTGCCGCAATCATAACAAAGTGCAGACTTGGGCAAACCGGCCCGGTAAGCATTTTAATCTCGCCCACCGACTTTCTAAATGATTTTCTTGTCCCGATTTATATCAAAGCTGTAACCAGTAGTAGTATTTGAAATGTGACAGTATTTTAAAATGACCATAAACCTAGAACTAGTATATCAATTACCCCAATCGTTTCTGAAACAAAAGCATCACTTTCTAAGGATGTATGTGTCATTGTGGTAATCATACGGAATGCTCCCGGAAGCCAAGGCAGTGATATGGAGCAGAGTGGTTGGCTTGTGGGCGAGAGCAGGAAGCTATGTGACGGAAGGGACGTTCTCCCGCGCTTTTGAAGACTTTGGTCGACCTGTGTTCTCAGTGTTTGTTGAATTGACTTTTCCTTTGAAAATACCACAGGGCTCGACAATAACGATGTACTGATTGCCCGGGGCAAGTTAAAACTAAATTGGGGCAAGTAAATCCAATCAGTGATATTCCCGTTGGGCAAGTACACTTTGGCATGCCATACTGCCAAGAGTTTTTTAAAAAGCGGTTCTTGTTGGGTGTTGGTAAAACACGGACTGCGTAATTCCGGTGGTAATTTGCAAACCAATCCTTGCAAATCTTGAAATGGACCAATCAGAATCGTTTATTTAGACCACAGTCTGAGTTTTACCCACACCCGTTCTTGTTAGGGAACAATCCACTGAACCAGTGCCTCCTAAACAAGTATTTTATTAGCGGCAGCAAATCAAATGATGTCACAGGTGAGTGAATCACATTGCTGTGACAATTTGAAGTGGTCACAATGAAACACCACCCATTAGATCCAATACCAAGTGCTGATTTTGCACAAGCTACAAAATCTAGCACTTCCATTTCTCTGTGTATTTTTCTCACCTTTGCTTCACAAATTATTGTTTGACCATTGAGCATTTTTTTCTGGATTCAAAACACTTTTCTAGTACACAAATGTGTCTATTCAATAATGTTTCATTGTGGTGCACAACTTATAAATATCACTGCTTACTATGACTACCATGTGTAAGGTAGTATGGCATGCCATGTTAACATACGTTTCAGACATTCCTCCAAATATAATGCATCAGTACTATTATCTGATGAATTATCAGCATATTCGGGCAAGTTGGGGCAAGTAGTTCTCACCTTAAGGATTCCCCATGGGCAAGTCATTTTGGTTTTTAATGTAGAGCCCTGAGAAGGGTGCTGGGATGGAGGCGAAAGTGGAACAGAAACACATTCTACCCTCCAATGTCTGACCAGTGTCGAAGCAAGAGACCAAAGCAAATACATGGCGGAGGTCAGTAGAGGTTACCCGGTGTTTGAAATTGAAACGGCAATTAATGTTGGCATCATTCAGGTTGTCATTAAATCAGCACTGCTTATATAAAGCAAAATATCTGGAATGTAAATAAGATTTAGAAAGAGTATCTTTGTACTAATTAACACCGGGTTAGGTTTCCACCATGTTCAACTGATTTTCAACGATTATTGTTTTGCCATCAAAGTAAGTGTCAATGCCAAAACCTGACACAGTTTGAATGTCTCTTCTTCACAACAGTGAATTCGCTTAAATGATGCTTTTGTAGTTGAAGCATGGATCAGGATCAAAACTGTCAAGTCTGGAGAGGTGACGATTGCAAACAACCCACGCTGCTTTGCTTGGGGCAAAAATGGAACCCTTGTGGATGACCACAAACCAAACAAGTGTAGAAACAATGGAAAAGTTGTTGAGGAAAAATGTCATGACATCTTCTAGTGATTAAATACCAAAAAAAAGCCTCTCTTTCCTCCCCGCTTACCAAACGAGGTAATTGACATCTGCTGCTGACCTCTGACCCCAGGCACACACACCACAGAAATGTGGCCACTCTGAGAACTTTAGAGGTATTACAGAAAAGTGGGAATTAAAAAAAAATAAAACCAGACCTCAGACGAAGAGGCATTGAAATGCTAATCAAATTTGGTCTTCTAAACTGAAACCCTAAGCCAGTGCTTCCCAAATAATGGGGCGGGCCCAGCGGACTTTCAGACCTGCCAAGATCTAAGCATCATTGCTGTCCATTTTGTTGCATTCCATTGCTTTCAGTTTCAAGTTCAAGTTTCTGAATAGTATTTCAAATCATGCAGGCACAAAAACGCTTCTTTCTATTGAGAACCGCTGCTCTAATGCTAAATCTTTAACATTAACATTAAGCAATAAACACTAAAAGGAGACCATAACCCTAATCTGAAAACCATAATTGAAGACTATAACCCTAATCTGAAAGCCAATTTTAAAAGATAAACCGTAATATGAAATCCTAAACCCTAATTTGAAACCTAATTGGAATCCCAAACCGAAGCATTAACGATCTATACCAGAGGTCTCAAACTCAATTTACCTGGGGGCCACTGGAGCTAGGATCTGGGTGAGGTTGGGACGCATCAGGTTTTCCAAAAACAAAAACAAAAAACGCATTTATTAAAAACAGAAAAATGAATAAACTTTGCTTTGGTTCCGATTTTCTACAATAAAAGCTCTGATAAAACATTCCACTGTTCTCAAATATATTTTTATTGTTCTACACAAAATAAGTTGAAAAATAAATGAACAAACCAAGAATAAAGAAAATCAATCAATCAGTAATAAATAAATATAATAATAATAATAATAAAACGGCAAATAATAAAAACTTAAGAAACCACATATAGTTGGTGGGTAGACAAATTATTTTTTTCAGATTAAAATGAACAAAGCATTATTAGAGCCCTGTAGACATGACAAAGCACGACTATAGTCACATTTATACTTTTTTTTATTTACAACATATTGCGCAACTGCAGGGTCTTGTGACACATGCTAACTAGAGAGCTAGCGACCTAAACAGTAGCCTCCAAGTTATTTCCTTTAAACTTAAATAGCCAAAAACTTACCACTTCCACACGGATAGGGAGGTTATCTATTAACAGTTATTTAACCTTTAACATGAACATTAATCAAACGTAATAATTTTTTCTGGGTACATGATACCATACAGCATCCATATCAAACTTGCGCGGGCCGCACTAACATTAAACTTTCATATCAAGGCGGGGGCCTCAAACTAGTGTCCTGCGGGCCACATTTGGCCCGTGGGCCGCGTGTTTGAGACCCCTGATCTTTACCATCAAAAGAGCCACTTACTTTACCTGCCTCGTCTTGGAATAAAAATATAATAATAATAAAGCCTGGAGCCTGAAACCTTATTTTACCTGTTCCAACAACAGATGCATTTAAGTTTATACCTCTTTCCATGCATTGAGTGAATTCACACGACTGAAAGAGTACTTTGAAATAACTTTTTGAGATTTAATGTAAAAAAAAAAAAGAAAACAAGGCGTTGCCAACATATAAAAAACCCACCATAACTCTAACCCCGACACTAACTGGTAACTACAAAACCCAAATTGGAACCTCAAACCCAAGTTTGAAATCCTAATTGGAAACCTTAACACAAATCTGAACCCTTTATCCTATTTGATATCCCTTACCCCAAACGGGTAACCCTAATTTGAAACCCAAATTGGAAACCCTAACCTTAATTGGAAATCCAAACCTTAATCTGAAGATATTATTATTTAATATGTAATTTTTATTGGCCTGATTTATTGGCATGTTGTCAAAATAAAATTATATTCTAAAAAAACAGCAACAATTTGAAAAATAGAGCAAAAGGTCGCAATATAAAGAAAAAAGCTGGAATATTTTATTTATTTATTAATAATTTTATGAGAATAAAGTTTAAAAATTGAATTATTTTTATTTTTTTAACTTAATTATTATGTTATGAGAAAAAAGTAACAACATTATGGAAATAAAGTTTTAATATCATGAGGAAACAACAACAACATTCATTCATTCATTTTCTACCGCTTTTCCTCACAAGGGTCGCAGGGGGTGCTGGAGCCTATCCCAGCTGTCTTGGGGCGGGGTACACCCTGGACTGGTGGCCAGCCAATAACAGGGTACATATAGACAAACAACCATTCACACTCACATTACAACAACAACATAATTAGTAAAATATATATATTTATAAAAAATAAATGAAATTAAAGTCAGATTCATTAAAATTAAAGTTAACATTTTTGACACTTTTCTAAGATCATCATATAATGGAAAACAAAACTAAAACTAAAGTTGCAATTTTTGGAAAATTATGTTGGGAAAAGTTATATTATGACGATTAAGTCAAAATATTATGGGGGTAAAATATTATTCGAATAATTCCAGTACCTCGATTTTGTCTTTTTTTTCATCATGCTTATGTGACCAACGCGTGTGCGTCACCCATGCAGAAGACCAAGAAGGAAGCAGGTGTTTAAAGACACGGGTAGATTGAAGAGGCAAGCGACAAGGCAATGAACGAGAAGGAAAACAACAATTTTTAAAAAACAAAAAACGGAAAATGTGATCTTTATTGCCATATTGAGCTGAAATGGGAATTATTCTAAAAAAAAATTAAACCAATTGATTGTTCATTATTTAGTGAAATGTTAGATTTTTTTCTTTTAAATTTATTATTGGGGCGGCACGGTGGACTAGTGGTTAGCGCGCAGACCTCACAGCCAGGGGAACAGGGTTCAATTCCACCCTCGGCCATCTCTGTGTGGAGTTTGCATGCGTGGGTTTTCTCCGGGTACTCCGGTTTCCTCCCACATTCCAAAAACATGCTAGGTTAATTGGCGACTCCAAATTGTCCATAGGTATGAATGTGAGTGTGAATGGTTGTTTGTCTATATGTGCCCTGTGATTGGCTGGCCACCAGTCCAGGGTGCACCAAGACAGCTGGGATAGACTCCAGCACCCTCCGCGACCCTCGTGAGGAAAAAGCGGTAGAAAATGAATGAATGAAATTTATTATTGCTCTTAAAACAAGTAAAAATATGTTATTTTTTTCCAATTACTCGATTAATCGACAAAGGTTTTGATAGGAGTTGACTGTAATCAACTCCAACTGCCACTGTTGCTGTTTTAGCTAGCACGGACGTAGCAAAGATGCTGGCAAATGAGCCGGACGTGAGCAAAGTGTGGCTTCAACATGTGTAAATGATTGCGTTCATTTTCACTCCAGTTTGAAATGACGGATGGCTACTTTCAACACAGCTTTTTACACCAAAGTTAAAGCGAATGTAGAAACAGCATTATGCACAACAGCAGCTTTGTCTGATTTCCACACTTATTATAACGCTCCATCTGCGGCCTTTTCCATGTCAGATGGATGAGGTGATGAAGCCACACTAAAGCGGAGCTGCTGGGCCCGCATGATGTCCTTTCGGAATCCCCAGGGAAACACCTCCAGCTACTGTAAGTCAAAGAAAGGATGTGATTTTTTTTCCAAATCACAGGGAGTTAATAAGAAGTGTGTCACGTGCACTAATTGTACATGTAGTTTTAAACTTCGGCCTCCAGGGGACGCCCTTGTTTCCCGTTCAGCTTTTAAAGGTTTCCATCACCGCAGCCAAACCGACTGTCATGCATTCCACACACCATGTACAATTTCAATACACTGTCACGTAGGAGGACACTGTGGCAAATTTGGAGGAAGAAAATAGGAAAGCTTCATAAATGTTTCATATTTTTTGTGTGTAAGCTGTCACTGACATCTCCAACATTTTTTTGTTGCGTGTGTTCTCTGTTTCCTGTTCATCAGCATGTTGTCCTCGCATGACTTTTTATTATTTCTGAGGGAAAATGGAAACCCGTTATGTAAATGTAATGATTTTGTGAAGCAACCGACAATAAAAAGAAGATGTGGTTTAAGTGTGATCGTCCAAAAAAAAAAAAAGTTTTGGAGGGGGTTTAATCTACAAAAAAAACCCCAAAAAAAACAAATAAATAAATAACAGGCTCACATTTCATTTTCTCTCTTCAGTATCAAAATGAATAGAATAACTTTTTCATTATCTATTATTCCTCAATATGAGCATAAAGTCCAAAGGAAATCAGGGACTGGGCTGACCTGATCCAGTGCTGTTATCGGGTTTTGATACCACCATAATTCCAACATCAGCAAGAAGAAGATGATCAGCAAACGTGGCCAAAAGATGATCAGCAAAATGGGCTGTCTCCACAGACACACACACTACACCTGACGCATTCACAGCCATACAAAAAAGTCGGAGATTTCCAAAAGCTTCCAAGTCATGATAATATCATACTTGCCTATAAGGCAGGAATTTATTATATATTTTCAAATCAACATATCAAAGAGTTTGATGTTGTTCCAACTGTTTGTGTGTGTGTGTGTGCGTGTGAGGTGCTGCATGTGTGGATACAGCTACGTTCGCTGATTTTCTTTTCACTACATTTGCTGATATTTTTTTGGCGTGGTTGCATAATAACTTATTCAATGTCAGCCATTTTTCAAAAAAACAACCCCTCCAGTACCAGCCATTTTAGACGATTTTGACTGATCTTTCAAGGTGCACGGAATATTGTGTTCTATGGCTACAGTATATAAACATGGAACCTACCAAAAGAAAGATTAGTTATTCCGTTATTTAGTAATCAGCATTAGAACATACGTAAATTTCAGGCAAATATTAGTTCAAGACAGCTCAAATATCCAAAACAACAATACCACAACATCCATCCATTTTCTATGTCACTATGTCACTAGGCTCGCGGTTATGCTGGAACCTATCACAGCTGTCTTCGGGCGAGATGCTGGCTACATCCTGGACCGGTTGATACCACAACATATACAACACATTTTTTTTTTCCTGACATGAAAATAATAACAATATATATTCAAATATACCACCATTAACTATTAACAGTTTTCACATTTTGAACTGAACTATGTGTGTGTGTGAGATGCGTTTTCCTATAATGCGTAACCTGCACGCAACACTTCCACTTCCTCTTCCTGGTCCCTGTCAGGCTCTTATCAAATGCATTTCTGCCACCTAGTGTCTGTTTTTATATAGCATTAACATTGCTCTGAAGTATAATACATTGCTAGTTCCGGTCAGTCTCTCTCACACACAAAAAAAAAACATATAAGATGTATAAATATGATCTTGGGATCAGGCGTTCAAGTTTATAAAAATGTCTAACTACTCTTTTGGCATTGAATAATTTAAAGCAAACATAGCTCTCAAATTCAGGAACTGTTGTCGGATCGGTGGATCTTTGCATCCCTACAGGAAAGGTCCAACTGCACTTTGACACTTTGAAAAAACTTCTGTAAGGCTGTAAAAGTCAGACATCAAGCTGATGCAGCCAGTCAGCATCCTATGAGAAGAAAGAGGCGAGGCTAAGCTTTGCTTATGTTTACGCTGAAAGCTTTTAAACACAGAAACGGGCATGGATGATGCTAGCAGCAGAGGACGTGTGATTTTGAGCTGAACTCCTCACCCAATTGGGTTCTCCACCAAATCTGTCCAAAGATGTGAAAGTATAGAGCTGAGTCACCGCTACACCGACAATGCACTGAAACACTGGGTGAAGACAAGTCACGTTGAACGGTGGGCATTGGGTAGAGATGCGAGCCAAAACTCAGTATTGTAATGGCACTGGTGCTGAGGTAAACGGTAGTAACTGGACTGAATTAAAAAGTGGAGATCTGTACCTCATTTGTGTGCTAAACGAAAGCAGACTCAGCTTGAAGGTGATATTGTCTTGTGTGACAGATGCATGCTCTGTTTGATGCTCTTTTTCAACTTTACCGTCAACCTTAACACACCAACAGCAGTGCTCGATTCCAACTCCACACATACACATATTTCTCTGTATCGCCGTCCACAACAGCAACTCAACACTTGGTCATTGACATCCAAGGGGGGTCATTTATTCTTGGCCCAGGGCATGTTTTAGAAATAAAATTACATTCTAAAAAAAAAAACGGGAAAAATCGAGCAAAAGGTTGCAAAAAGCTGGAATATTGATATTAATAATGAATAAAACAAAAGGTTTGATTTTAACCTTTCCCTTCTGTTAGCTTTCTGGTATCATCTCTTATGTTAACAGGTCAGTTTTGACCCATGTATTAAATCAGCTATAAAATACACTAAAAACAATAAGTTACCATCCGATTTGTTTCTCATCGCTTGGTTATATTGTTAGGCTTCCTCATGAATGAAAATGTTGGTTTTAATACTTTTGGTGTGGACATGTAGGCCTTATTTTCGTCAACATACTACCCCTCGATTTCATTTAAAAAAAAAAAGGTCAAATGAACCTCAAGATAATTATATTAATAAAAAAAAATAATAATAAAAACAAGGGACTTTCCCAACCCCCAAACATTCTCCTCTTGTGTTTTTTGGTGAGTTCCACCCTTGTTTTTCTGCAGGTACACTGGAAAACCCGTCAAAATGAGAATCCCCTACAGTTAGAAGAAAGCTAGAGGAAGGAGCTGGCCGTCAGTGTTGTTGGCTGACAGTGCACTTTCAGTTTTGGCTGTGATTATTGCTATATAATATTATTATAACCGGGTCAAAACCCACCCTTACAATACAACAGTCATAATTTCAACCAGAGCATTTAAACATTTAGTGAAAAGGCTTTTATTGGTTTTGTTTTGTTGAAATAGAGTTTCCTGTCAAAGTCAAAAAGCCTTGATGCAATAACATTTTTAATGTGATTCTTTTATGCATTTAAAACTTTACACGGGTCAGTGCCTACCCTAAAACAAGAAGAAGGTTAAATACTGTACTTAATATTAATTCATTCGTTCAGTTTCTATCGCTTATCCTCACGGGGGTCGCGGGGGTGCTGGAGCCTATCCCAGCTGTGTTCAGGCGAGAGGCGGGGTACACCCTGGACTGGTGGCCAGCCAATCACAGGGCACATATAGACAAACAACCATTCACACTCACATTCATACCTATGGATAATTTGGAGTCGCCAATTATGGGATGTGGAATGTAGGAGGAAACCGGAGTACTCGGAGAAGACCCACGCATGCACGGGGAGAACATGCAATCTCCACACAGAGATGGCCGAGGGTGGAATTGAACTCGGTTCTCCTAGCTGTGAGGCCTGTGTGCTAACCACCCATATGTAAAATATGTAAAAAATTTTTAGCCTTGTATAAAATTTCAAAATGATCAAAGTGGGAGTCCGCATCCTTAGATGTCCTTAGTTTACACCCCTGATGTAAAATGACTAGAAGTTGCCATAGTGACCATACAAATCTTGGTTTACTATGGGTACAATAAGGAGGTTTATGGATGTAGTGGAGGAGGACATGAGAGAGAGACAGATGCGGAAGACAGGGTTGGATGGAGGCGCTTGATTTGCTGTGGCGACCCCTGAAGGGAAAAGCCCAAAGAGAAAGAAGAAGAAGACAATAAAGGAACAAAATTCCAAACATGAAACTGCTTAATTTTAATTATTTAATATCCCAGCTGCTAAACAGTCGACCACAGAAAGTCAGAGGAGTTTATGCGACGTTGTATGCTTATTGCAGCATTATTTGGTCACCTGACAAAAATGTGAGCGTGAACACTAACCAGACCAACCAAGTTGTTCAAAAATGTTTGGTCTGGACCAGAGACCGGACGTGTTCTGTGTTGGAACTGCACAAAATCGAATGCTCAGTACCGAAAAATCAGATTACTAACACATGTACCATTACACCCTAAAAGCAGTAAGCCTGGATTTGTTAGCAGAGTTAACAGACTCTTGTATTGTTTTAACACGGCTTCATTTGATTTTTACACTGGTATGTGACAGTTAAAATGTTAACATGTGACTTAAAACATTGGCCGTACAGTCAATAAGATTCTGGAACAGATTATTTGCATTATTTCCTCCAAGGATCAGAATGGAATATGGAACAGCATCTCAGAATGGTTTGTGGTCGCAATCTACACACGTTGCGTGTCACGTCATGTAAATAGAGCATATAAAGTCATGTAAATGTGAATAGTGCATAGAAAGAAATGGAAATGGTGCACACAATGGTTTCAGTCAAAGGGCCTTTCCGGTGTAAGCCTGCACACATTGGCCTTGCTTCACATTTTTCTGTCCATCATCTGCTAAATTTGACCTTTCCCGTCCCCCAGCCCAGAGTGCAGCTCTGGCCCCGCCCCCCCAGCTCCAAACCTTCCAGTAAGTCCATATTATTAGCAGCGGGGCAAGGTATCAGTGCCTGAGGGAGATAAGTATACAGAATGGGAGGGTACCAGGAGGTCCGGGGAAAGATTAAAAGCGGCCACAGCGGTGAAGCAGCGGCACACCAGCAAAGGCGGGGAGAGAGGAAGGACCCCAAAGTGACAGATCTAACAAGTCAGAGTAGAAGAAGACAAATCGCAGGAGGAGCGTGGGCAGCATCAAGGAGACGCGGAAAAGAAAGAACATCAAGAGGCAAAGAGACAACTGAGCTGGGGCCAAAGGTAAGGTGAATGCATCTGTTGACCTTATTTCCATGCAGCTGGCATCATACGAGCAATAAAATGTTCTGATCCCACATGGAGGAGATCCTGCTCTCCAGGTTTGTTCAGGAGATTCGGGAGGATTTCTCTGTTTATGGCCTTGGATGTCAACATGGGCCCAAGCGTGAAATTCTGAAGGCTTGATCTGACAGCAGCGTTCTGACATCTTTCTAGTGATCCGCATTGTGAAACGTTACGCACGGCAGCCACAAACGCTGTCAGCTCATTTCAAGCTCTTTTGCGGCGAAGTGTGCAGTAAAAACACACGAGGCTCCTCCATCACGTTCCTGTTGGGTACCATGTGTCCCTCCCATGGATCCTTTCAGTCCAAAGATGGAAAAAGAAGACGGAATGCCATCTGGTAAAATAAGCTGATTCTTCATGTGGCGGCACGCACAATTTACCTTCCCAATAAAATATTTGTTCACAGCCAGCCGCTGCCAAACCAGCGTTTTATGAACTTCAGTAAAAGTTCCCAGTAAAACTCTTCAAAAAAAACAAAACAAAATTTGTGTGAAATCATGTCATAATTTACATAGCCACTAAAATTCATTACCTAACATAAATATATCATATTTCATTCTATAGCAAAATGTGCCGGTAATCATAACACTGTGAATTTATTCATGGAGATTTGATTTAAATCAAATCAAATCAACTTTATTTGTAGAGCACCTTTCCTGCAAAGACATGCAACACAAAGTGCTTTACAGAATTAAAAACAATTACCACAATTAAAAGGAAAAACAATTACACTCCCTTCTACCCTCCATACTACACACACACACACACACACAATCACACACAGTAGGGAGACATGGCACGGCACTGATGATCAAGCATCAAGGTGCATTGCAACATTTGGCACTTCACAATATAGCTGGATGGACAAACATTTGCCAGAAAAGGGCACAAACATTTGTGCGTACCTCTTTTGGTCTTCCAAGCGTCAAAAACAGCGTCAACGCAAACACGCATGAAGTGTGTGTTTTATCTTTGAAAGTGATACCTCAACTTGCGGAAGTAACCAGAGCGCTTCTCATGTCAAAGCAGCCGAGGATTTTTCAATTTAAAAGCAATCTTTTGAAAGAAAATAATTCTATTCTACAAAATTCAACTACACGAAAAAAAAACCTTGTTTTAAAAAGTTTAAATAATTTTATATATCTTGTGTGTGTGTGTGTGTGTGTATAATTGTAACAAATGTGACTAAACATTTGGAACATTTGTAAAGTTACATATACATTAAATATTTTTAAATACATACAACTATATTAAAAACATTGACTATTTAATATTGAATTAATATATTAACAAAATGACATTGAGAAAATGACGATGATATTCAATGTCAAAACAATTGCAACAATTAGTAATAATAATAAGCAACAATTTTACAAACTTTCAATAATGATATAAACAAGTCCAAATAACAAGCCCCGTGCTTACATTGTAATTTCACTTCATATACAACAAATTCATATTTAAGAACACTTACGCTCTCTCAATGTTGTTGAACATATCCTTATTCTATCACTGGATCTATTGTATATTCTGTATTGTCTTTGTGTGTATGGCAGCTTCAAGGACTGTTTCTGGTTTCAAGTAAGCAAACTAGTGAACGGAGAAAGCTAATTGGCTAACATGTGCCGAGTGTTTGAGGCCTATAAGGTTGCGTTGACAACAGCGGATAACTGCATTGCAAAGCTTTTTCTCTGCTGATTGAATCAGTTTGCTGATTTGATTAGGGGCACTTTTTCCTCGTCTATGTCGCCAAATTGCTTGCATGTCAGTTTCAGCTGGTGCTCTTTAAAATGTATGAGGAGCATGCTTGGAGTGGACCTGCGCCGTGTGACAAGCCTTGACATGAGTCCTGTTGTGAAGTGGTGTGATAGAAATAAAAGGGACTCGGTATAATTGACGGCGGCCAGTATATACTATGTGCCCTCTCATTCAGATTTTAGGGGCCTTTTTTCTGACAAAACACTGATGATTTTCATTTGTGAGACAAACCCAGGACGCCGAGCACAGAGGGCCACTGGGCTTTTGTTATGTTTGGAAGATTTAAAATATATATATATATATATATGTTGGTTATAAAAAACAACCATTATTGAAAGTTCAATAATGGTTCATTCCACCTGGTTGGTGGAAGGAATAATGTCATCAAAACTCAGATTCATGCATTCACACGCAGAGCCAGCATTTGGGAAAAGACGATGGAAAAAAGGGAAAAATACCTGTCTCCCTGTCGGAGAAAGTTATGCAAAAGTTTCACCATTGCATCTCATAACATGTAACTACGGTGTGTTCAAAAATGCTGGCTTCAAACAGAATTCATACAATAATTTGTTTGCTTTTGTTCATACATGCAAAAGCAGGGTGTCCAAAGTGCAGTCCTATTATTGGCACATGGCACATTGTACAAATACAAAATATATACAAAAAAATGAAAAGAGCAGCAGGAACAACTGACTTGAAATAAATCATATTCTGCTGTTTAAGAATTATTATTAATTAATATAAATTATTATTATTAATTACCTGGAATTATGGAAGTAGATTTTCAGACATGCGTGCCATTTCTTAACTTTATTTAAATTTTCAGTTCATTTGGCACTGTTGATACACACAAATATATATGATCCCGCTCTCTCATTTATCCTTCTTATACAGTAAAAATTACCATATTTCAGACATAGTGTGACATGGTGATTAATCATTAATTTGAAAACTAATTAACCTGATAAAAAATTGTAATCAATGACAGCCCTAGTAAAAATATACAATCAAATGCATGCGGAATTGTGCAATAACATTAACATATTCATATACATTGACAGTTACAAGTGGACAAGTGGAAGTGTGAGGACAGCCATAACTGCGATGTGGTGCTCAATGAAAATTAGTTTGACACCCCTGCTCTGTAAAACTGGCTTTTAGTTCATATTTTTGTGTCTGGAACTGATTAAATAGATTTACATTATTTCCAATGGAAACAATTGCCTCGGTTTCATACATTTCAGTTTCCATCAGATCTTTTGAAACAAATGAATAACAAAAACCGAAGTGTCGTTGTACTCGTAATTTCTATGTGTTGTGGTGAAAAAGTATTCATTTTTAATTCTTCTACAATCAGGATGTGGGAATGGGGCAATCCAAATGTTGGTGACAAATGTGGTTGCAATTTACCATTAAAAAGGAGAGAAGCAGTACAGATGTGGGACCGCACTCCTTTGTCAAAAATTAGTACTCAGTGTACACAGTATACTCATTAAAATGCAGTGATGTGAGTACAGTACCCCAGCACAGGACTTTACAATGCTGTCATCAGGTTGTAGTTACTCCAAAGGTCAGGTTAGGCAACATCATATTTGGATGTAACGCCCCAAAACATCTTCAAAGCAGTTCTTAGTCTGTAAAATTCATGCAGGGTGACGTTATCCCTGCTATGGAAGTCATGTTTTTATATAAATAGAAGTTTACAGTTAGCAGCAAATGTCATAAGATGAGAAAAGAGAGTCACATCCTGCATCCTCACTGTGCTGCTTCCATTTACACTCCTTTCATTTGGATCCTCCCATTTTAGTCAGACATGGCAACCTTGAAACTTTCAGCTTTATCATTACATTATGCTTTTTGCACTATTTTGAAATTTGTTCTGTTTTAAAAAAAAATTACTTCCACAAATAAAAAAAGAGTCATGGACTGCTAACGGCCCGCACTTTGGACATCCGCACTTTTATAGCTATTTGTGAGGGTTGTGATGTGACGGGAATTAAAGAAAGAAGGGGTTGATCTTGCAGCTGGAATTAATCCATGTGTTACAACCATGATTTTTATTGCAAAATATTCAGATGGTGGAGGTGGGATGTCAACCCTCCGAATGAATGTCACACTATGCATTTTTGCAGGGAGGGGAGTGAGCTGGTCAACTGCAACCAAATGCGTACCTAGAGAGCAACAAAGTGTACCAGTGTATTTGAGGGTCAAATGAGTGGAGTAAAGAAAAGTGTTGGCATTCTGGTAAAGGAGCGTGCCAGCTAGCTGTGTTTTCCCGCTGTTGCGCATCGACTTGGCCTGTTAGCGAGCTAGGAGACTGACCTGCAACCTTTCCCAAGCGGCATATCGCATGTTTGTCGTTCCTACACACTGATCTCATGCCATTTGGGTCTGTGCCGCAGATGCTGATGACAAGTTGATGACACCCGAAAAGGACTCGGTGAAGCTGTCAGGGTAGAGCAATGCTGCTTGCTTTCTGTCTCTGTATCAGAAATGCGTCAATGTCAGCCTTTTCTTCATCAGGGTGGACGATCCCAGGGGTTCATCTTTCTTTGTAGGAGCAGGAGAGACGATTGTTTGGTGAGGAGGCTTTAGTAGCCACACAAGAATAAACTATGCCTGTCTTCAGCTTGACGGGTTTGTCCAAACACGCCAGGACGAGCCGAAACACACAGATTGTTACCCAGACGTGAACGTTTGACCTCTTCACTCGTCCTCTCTTGTACTGTAAAGCGGGTAATCTGAAGCATTGTTCTGAATCCTTGGAGGGCCCATGGGGATTACTCCTTTATTAAATCCAGAGGGCCGCCAAGGCTTCATTGTAATTCCGAGGGTTCTCCTCGGTCTTCCTGGTCCGCCGTGCATCGCATTTCTGAGAGGATCATGAGCCCTAGACCTCATGAAGCTTTGCATGTGTGCTGAGAATGTTGACGGTTTACATTGCAGCCCTTTCATTTATTTTCAAAGTTAACACTGGATGGGGTTGCAGAACATCCTTGGAAGACGCAGGTGAATTATTTAGCAAGCAGACTTTTTGCAGAGTGAAAGAAGCATCAATGCCTGTGCAGTGTTTTGCCTGTCTTTATATACACTTGGGAGAAAAAGTATGTAAACCCTCTGGAAATAGCTTGAATTCTTCCTTAAGTTGGTCAAAAATGTCGTTTGATCTTCATTTAAATCACAAGAACAAACAAACACAGTCAGCTTAATCTAATACCACACATACAGTACGATTGTGTTCATATTTGTATTGAAAGCAATATGAAACATTCAAAAGACAGTAAGTAAAGTAACAGTAAGTGAACCACTATGGATTCTCCAAAATCTAATCAGAGTCCCGTGTGAACAAACTAGGAGTACGATCACTGAGCCAAGACAAAATACTCATCAGTATTGAATATAGAACTAGATCTTTTTTCAAGAAGCATTGCGTGATTTAAAAGTATCTCAAAAAGTCTGTATGTTTAAGGCCCTATTATTTCTGCAAAATCGCAAAATTGTCCAATAAAAATGGAACATACTATTTAAAACTGTAACAATAAATATTTTACCGGTTAATCATGGAGGAATTTCCTCACAAACACTAACCCATCCCCTCCAAAACTAAACATGTCCAAAATGAAAGTAGGTGTGAAACTTCACGGACTCTTACAGACTGTGACTGGAAGTCGACTAGCTAGGTTAGCTGGATTTAGCAGAGCATGCTTAGACCTTAGCATGTAGTATCACAATATTTTTGAGATGTATCATGATATGACGATAAATTCAGCAACAAACCTTAACCCATATAATAAAAAAATAATTAACTTAAAAGTACCCTTACCTATGGCAAAGGGTCCAAAACAAGCCAGTTGATTCCAGTTGTTGAGGGTAGCTGTTTTCATAACATTCCACCCACTCTTAGTAGCTACACACACTTATTCTCCCATTCCGGGAGAAACTTCAACTCACTTGCAATGTTTTCACCTGTGCGTTCCTCCGGAAAAAACAGGACGACTTCAAAGTCCATTCACTGGTTATGTAGTGGACCGTGAGGCTAATAATATGTTTGAGTCGCTCGGCTGCTCCACACGTCTGTACAACGTCTGCTCTATTGAAATGAAATCACTTCCATATTACAGAGGTACCTCCCATTTACCAACAATTTCTTTGTCTATCGTCTACACTTTTCCTCCACTTTCAGCCATGATCATTTTCTCTCTTTTGGTTGTGTTGTTGTTTGCTCTGCTTTCTCCGCCACCACTGGACCAAGCTATTTGTAGATGTCAAGCGCCAATGCGTCAACAGTCTCTTAACTCTGAATTAAGAAAATGATCATTTCTACTGGTACACATAATTTTCTTATCATCGGATATTGGCTTATTTGCTGAAAACCGATATGCAGATATCTACCAATATTTGTAACATGAATGAACACGTAGTGTATGTGTTGTATACAGACTTTTTTTTTTAATATCGGTTTTCATGATCGGGAAAAAAATCAGACACTGACGTCGACTAATACCACATATCATATATATATGGTATCATATATTTTTATGCTGATATCAGGCCGATAATTATCAGTATTAGAATTATCGATACCGATCCCTGATTTGTTCATGCAATACCTTCAGCCCTGTCACAACATTAGCTTCCTTCATTTCTTCCTTCTTGGCAGGGATAGAACTTATTGCCAATTCAACAAATGGACTTGTTTGTGGAACATTTCATAGAGTTTACTAAGTGAATATGCCATTCTGTAGTGGTTCTCAACTGGTCTGACTGTGGATCCACCATCACCTCTTTTCTTCACCTCTTTGTAAATGTATTTTTTCCCTAAACAGATCTTGGTTAGAAGAACTGCAGAGATGCAGTGCTAACATTTGAATTCAGTCTGGGCAAAGTTCCCAGTTATGTTGTGGTATCGTTTTGTATCAAAGTGAAAGTTGTGCTTGAAATGTACAGTAGGTTTTCACAAAAAGCCTTCTTTCTCCCTTTTTGATTGAGAACTGATATTTTACTGAAACTTACCTGTGTTCTACTGCTGATTAGTAAAGAAGAAAAAGGTAGAAAACAATCATTTTGCTGATGAAAGATGAGAGTCTAATCTTTGTTTTGGTATATACCATGTCAATATAGCACAAGAACACAATCTTCTGGGTTCATCAAAATGGACGCTACAGAGAGGGATGGCTTTTGAACAATGGTGGGATTTGAAAGAGTTAGAGGGATAGTTTGGATTTTTTTGACATGAAGTTGTATGACATCCCATCAGCAGTGTAGTGAGGGTTGTGGTCGGTTTTCGGGGTTGAGGAAAGTAATTGGTGGGGTCAAGTCAAGAGCTTTGCTTCTCAATATGCGTTGAAAAGATCACACAAAACCATTTTCCACAAAAAAAAGTCAGACCTCACAATTGCTTGGTGTTATTTTCTCTCCCTTCATATCACTGCGAGCGCCCGCCTGCGTACATGTGTTCCAAATGTTGACATGTACAGATGACAACTGCTGTGAAATGAGAGACTTAAAGTGAAGAGTGGTTTTGTCAAAAAACAAAATATCTTTTAAAAATGAGGAGTACTTGTAATTATCTGGGTTGTAAGAACAAAAACGTGTATCAATCAATGTGTTTATTATTTTCCTGTCACGGACATTGTTATTAGACAACTCCGGCCCCTTGCCATTTTGGCCATAAAATGGGATCCAAAGTCATTCATGTGTGAAGTGAACACTTAAGCGAGGACCATTACGTTCCTACACGCACAAGACAGAGGAAGACGCATGTTTTCAAGACTTCCAGACCCCAGGTAAGAACTAGCTATTGCCTACTAGATGATTGGATGGCACCTATTAGCACCTTGTTTACATGCTACCAAGAATCAGCTCGTAACTTTGTGTCCAGCAAAACACCAAATGTCATATTACCAGTGAAGCCGCTACATAACCTAACTGATAACCATGAGCTACGTCAGTGAGCTAATTGTACGAGTATACCTCCTGTCGCGATATATGTTAGCAGTGTTTTAAAAAAAAACAAAAAACACTGACATACATGAGATGTCCAGTGTCATTTGGAGATCAGTGAATACAACATGAAAAAAGGTGGAGTCTACTCACAGTTACTGAAATGGGTCCAGCTTCAGTTTAGACCAGCTTCCCCTCCTTTCTCGCACTTCTCCATCTGAACACCTTTGGCAGCAGTATATTCCTGTTCAGATAGGTAGCCCTCTTGTTTCGTAGTCATGTTTACTTCCACTATCCCAGCACTAAACTCTGTGAAACAGATGATGAAAATATATGCAAGTTGACGGTGGCAGAGCGCATTGATTCAAAAGGAGAGAAAATAACATCAAGCGATTGTGACGTCTGACTTTTTTGTGGAAAATGGTTTTGTGATCTAAATGTATCACTGTTTTGAAGGCATATTGTTTTATAAACAAACCCTCACATGGTACTCACCTTGCGGTGACATAGCAAGCAAATAGCGCAGACAAGAGTGCAAGGTGCATTCACGGACAGCGGGTCAATACATATACTAGTATAGTGGGGTTTTTTTTTTGCACAGGCAAAGACCTGTGACCCACTGAAAACAGCTCTGTGACCCACAAGCGGGCTCCACCAGTTGAGAATCACAGCCTTACAGGACACCTTAGTATTGTGTAAAGCAACACCAGATGTGGTGTTGGGTGTGTGATCCATTATGGCAGATTAGACAAGCAATGCTGGACTATCGTCCACATCTTTATTAAAACCACAAGATTCAGCATACCGAGTGTAAAATACAACAGTCTGTTACGCGCAACGTTGTACAATAATCGAGAAAATGGTGTCCAAAGGGCGGCTTGGAGGCTTCTTTTCAGGTGATTGTCATGGTTGTTTTCTTTTTGGCCTGTGGCATATGCAATAAATATAATTTAACTAGAAAACTGAAAAGAAAAAGAAAAATGTCTGTACCTCATGGCAGCAAGATATTTAAGTATTTGCAGAGAATGTGTTTGAGAGCCCTGCAGGGATTGTGGTGCTCTAAACGCAGTGTAGGTTGTACATGTGGGACCTGTCTCTACATGGTCATGTTCCTAATTTCTCATGTGCATTCGTTAATGAGACATCCTTATTGGGATTTTGCAGACCTATTCGGAGTATATTTTTGCTTTCTATTGTGAAAGTTTGGGAAATGTTAACACTAACATGGTGTGCATTTACGTGCATGCATGCACCCCAAATATAACTGTCCATTGGGGACCATCGCATTAGCTTATGCTCCGCTACCCACATACGTGTGTACATGTGTGCATGTAGTTTAGTCGATGCCCCCCACCAGCCAACCATAAGATGTAAACCTAGGGGGAACACAGCGGTGATGAAGGCAGGGTGGGGTGTGTGTAAGATGGAGAGGAAACATTAGCGCTGAGGAATGGATCCGATGGAACAAAGATAAAGAACAGCACCAGTCAGGAGACATCAACACACACTGGGGGGCATTTTAGCTATGTATACACAGTGTGTCCAGCCAGACAACTTTTCAATTCAGTTTAAAGAAACAAATAAAAAAAAGACAGAATATACTGATGTCTTGCTTAAGTTCCTGTTTACACAAGAAAGTTTTGAACTCAAAACAGACTAACTTGGGCCTCTAAAGGTGGGAGAAAGACAGTGTTTTGCAAGTCTCAAGACTTTAATCTTAAGTCTTATTTCTGACATAAAATAAGACCAGTGTTACAGGACGTAGTCAGAAAAAAAGAGTGCTGACATAGCATTCTGGATTTAGTTAATGGACAGCAATGTAATCTACACCCTCGCTGCTTGTTCTGCTTGACACTGAACACTGACAGGTTGCCAGTCGAGCCATCAGGTCAGTCAACTATTTCTTACACCCTTTTACACCCTTATTTTGCAACAAGTAAACAGCAGGGGTCTCAAACTCAATTTACCTGGGGGCCACTGGAGCTAGGGTCTGGGCAAGGCTGGGCCACATCAGGCTTTCCAAAACAAAACAAAAAAAACGCATTTATTAAAAACAGAAAAATATACAAACTTTTTCAGTGCTTTGGTTCCGATGTTCTACAATAAAAGCTCTGATGAAACATTCCACTGTTCTCAAATATCTTAATTTTTATTTTTCTGCACAAAATAAGATGAAAAATAAATAAACTAATCAAGAACAAAGAAAATCTATCAATCAGTAATAAATAAATATAATAATAATAATAAAACGGCAAATAATAACTTAAGAAACCACATATAGTTGGTGGGTAGACAAATTATTTTTTTCAGATTAAAATGAACAAAGCATTATTAGAGCCCTGTAGACATGACAAAACACGACTATAGTCACATTTATACTCTTTTTATTTGCAACATATTGCGCAACTGCAAGGTCTTGAGACACATGCTAACTCGCAAACTAGAGAGCTAGCGACCTAAACGGTAGCCTTCAAGTTATTTCCTTTAAACTTAAATAGCCAAAAGCTTACCACTTCCACACGGATAGGGAGGATAACTATTAACAGTTATTTAACCTTTAACATGAACATTAATCAAACGTAATGATTTTTTCTGGGTACATGGTACCATACAGCATCCATATCAAACTTGCGCGGGCCGCACTAACATTAAACTTTCATATCAAGGAGGGGCCTCAAACTAGTGTCCTGCGGGCCACATTTGGCCCGCGGGCCGCGTGTTTGAGACCCCTGGTGAACAAGATGTGGAATACAGCGCTCCCTTAACCGTTGCTGTATTTAAACACTAAACTTCCATGGCACCAGCAGGAATTCTCAAACCTTGGCTTACATAAATATAGAAGCATCTCTAAAATTGTCAATAATTCAAGTGACAAGCATACTGTTTTCTTCTCCGTAGCCTCGTAGAATTACTATTAGCTATTATTAGCTTGTCTAGGTGGTGACATTTGGGGTGTGGAGCAGAGTGGGCAGTATTTGCCCGAGCATTTTACAATGGAACAACACAGCTTGCATCTGCTAGTATCGCTCTCCTTTTTACAGCCAAACTTCTCCCACACATCTGACTTTAAGCACCAAGCTGCTAAAGAGTTCCTCTTGCGTGCCATAAGAGGAAGACGTCTGCTAATGCTAGTAATAACGAGCGTAGCGGCAATAAGATTGATACTTTCCTTGGAAACAAGATATACGTAGATATGTATTGCAAGATCGATAAAATCACCCAGCCCTACAACACACTCAATTGAAAATCTCAAATATTTGCAAATGATCAGACTGACGTTCATATTACCCAAACAATGTGACTTTTCAATGTGAACACAAAGCATCAGGGAAGTGACGTGCAAAAGCAAAAGCACAACGTCTCAAAGTCTTTACTTCTGTTTGTTAACCAAAGTAAAAGCTGCTGCAGTCTTGTGGCAATTTCAAGGATTTTGTACAACGGGAGTCGATATTTTCTTCACCAAATGAAGAATTTTGGCAATGGCAGTTTATGTAGAACTTACTGTGACGTTGGTTCCGAGGAGCATGAGGGTGGATGCCAGAGCCATAGGTACTGGCATATTGCTGTAACGGGTACGGGAAGAACATGCAAACTCCACACAGAGATGCCTGACCGGGGAAGCAAACCCGTGTCAGCGAGATGTGTGGCCTGCACAATAACCACTCCACCACCGTGCAGCCTGGTTCACTGTTTAACTAATACATGAGATGGTGAAGGTGTCACCATTTATTGAAAATGTATGGGGTCCCTGAGACGAGAGTACAATTTTCGTGCATATGTATATAAATTGATATCATTTTCCTTTTTTCGCATCGTCAGACTGCAAAACACAAAACTCTGGTGTTTATGCACGATGACGTCACATAGCTATTGGTTAAGAGTTGGATACTGGTCCGTTGCAGGAAAAATGAAAATCGAGTCGTATTTTCAAAATGGAAGCAAGGAGGGAGAGGTGAGAGATGTGAAATCTGGGACAACAGACAATCTAGTCAATCTAGAGGCAACGGCTAGCATTACCACTTAGCACGACTGTTATTGACAGTGATAGCAAAGTTTGCATGTTTAAATCAGATTGGATTTGACAACAACCTCATGTTTTGTAAATATTGCAAAGGGCGGAAGCAACAATCACTCGAAGCGGCACATCACCTGCAGAGACAGCTGTCTGTCATGTAACTAGTTTCCATGATGCGACAAAACAACGCAGCAGACCAGCCTTGTTTCTTTTTTCCATGACTGTATTAATAAAGGTAAAGTATTATTATTATTATTAATTGTTTTCTTTACCAAACCTCTGAGTCAGGTCCCTAATCCAATAAAAGTCAATCTAATAAAAGAAAACATTGGAAAAAATGGGTGTGCAAAACACTTGAAGAATAGGACTAATAATTTGACATGGTTGTAGATCAATTTGTGGTGTGATTTAGAATATATGATATTTTGTTACCCGCACAGGATGTGTTGTTATTTTCAAGTGTTGAGGTCACTTGCCGAGTGTTGGAACTTATTTGACATCTAATGTCAAACCATTTTTTGTATCGTTGTGAGGAGTGTTATTTGAATAGAAACTGAAAGAGTACACAAAATGTATTTTATTTGGTGAACTGGATGTACCTTATTTTGAAGGGCACTAAACAGGATGTTCTGTCAGCCATTTTGTCAGTTAAACAGAGAGAAGTAATATTAATGCCTTATGTTTCTGGTACAGTGTGACCGTCAATAAAAGGGAACTTTTAGTTCCAAAAAAGGACATCCGTTGCTGTTATCATTGAGAAGCTTTCACTTCGCTACACCGAGAGTAAGTGGAGGAAATAAGTGGTGCGTGAATAATAACAATAAACGTGCCTCCTGCAGCTCCGACTCCCTTAACATTATGGGACTCCTCACCCGCCCATCTACACTCTCTACAACACAATAATAATTTATTGATGGTGCGTAGTAATCACAACCGGCGGTTAGAGCAACACTTCCTGTGCAAGCTCGTTACACCACAACACAGCACTTAGTGTGGGGCAACTACCACTGTTGCTACAGAGCCTAACATCCACGTGAAACGAACTTCACCGCATGTTTGTTTTCTTCTTGCGGGCGTCAAGTGGCAACCAGCTTTGAGGAGCAGTACCGCACCTAGCATGTTGGTTTGTGTCCAAGAATTACGAACGTGATATGGCAACCAGATCGGCCTGATTTTCTGGCAGGAGCCGATATTATCCGATCTTCAAAAATGAACATCGGATCCGGACACCCCTAATAGAAATATTTGAAGACCGCAGTCCCAGAGAAATGCAGGTACTATGATCACACAGTGTTTATACGTATGAGTGCATGTGTGTTACTGTGTTAATAAAAATTAATACAATTGTGTAATTAAAGAAATGTCACGTTTGCTCTGCCATCTACAAGTGATATAGATTTTGTGACAAAAGAATACACAAACTATGCTCACATGAGCACCAGGACTAAAATGCAATATGAAATAAAATAATAATTAGGCAAACATTAGCAGATGGAAACATCCCAGCAGTCGTTGCGTGAGTACTCATGACACCACTGCCATCTAGTGGTCACAACGAGATACAACAAGAAGTCGTACTTCATACTTCGTACTTTCATTGATGACTGAAAAGACTAGTATTTAGTATAATAAATCAGTGTTAACTGAACTGTTTACTAGGTGATTGACATGTACACCTATCCTAATTGTCATTAACAGTTCAACAAATACAGAATAGACAACCAATTTAGACACCAAACATAGAGTCAGGGTTTCAGGTTCAATTTGTTAAGTCCCGAGGAGGAATCAAATTCCTAATTTGGGTCTTGAGCTGCAAAAGTCTGGGAAACTCTAGAGAAGAATATTCCCGGAACTGAGTATGTGGTGGTTAAATCCTACCTGTAGCAGTAGCGTACGTTCTTTGGTCTGAAATCCCCTTCAAAGTCTCAGCCGGTCCTTGCCAAAACAAAAAAGAGGCAAGTTTGTGTTTGTAACTGCAGGTTAAAGTTTAAGGATTAGCTTGATAACGAAAGTCACAAATCCCATCAATTGTGGAGAATTAACATTTTAAATTGCAGGGGTTTCCAAACTCTTTTGAGGGCCACAAGCTGAAAAAATATACATATAAATATAATATATATATATATATATATATATATATATATATATATATATATATATGTGTGTGTGTGTGTGTGTGTGTGCGTGTGTGTGTATCTATATATATACATACATATATTCAGCTTTCTCTCTTGACATTGTGCAGTTTTCTCGCATTTTTTGCGTTTTTTATTTTGTATTCCAAATTGTATTACCACCTGGGCTGCAAACGGCCCTGAGCATACACATTGGACAACCCTGTGCTTCACAACTATAATAAAGCAGACTTCATTAAAACAATATGTGAAACCATGTAACAAACAATGACCAACTCAGCATCCGCTCATTTATCTAGCCCATCAATTGTACTTCTTACAGATGATATAATTGGAGCCATCAACTGCCATTGAGGATCCATTAGCACTAATGCTAGCAGTTTTGTGATACTAACTTAGGCACAGGCATTAGCATTAGCGGCTAATTAGATACTTGCTCGGCGGGCTTACTCACCGGGATGTCACGTTAGTGCTAACGCGACTCTAATGACATCAACACGCTTTTGTGTGTTTTTAATCACACTGACTTTTAAATATCAAGTGTTTAAAAGTATTTGGATAACAGATAAAAACATGAGCTGTACTGGTAATTTAAAAGTGAAATAGGTAAATGTCGTCTGCTACAGGGACCCCTTTTATGTGACGTCATCTAGCAGGTCGTGATGGGTTGTTCGTGAACAAAACATTTCTTCGAGTCGGCTCTTTGAGGTCGACGAGCAGTCGTTTGTTTTTCTCCTATTTTTCACTTAAACCGGCATGTGATTGTTCAAAATGCGTGGTACGCAAAATGGAAAAGTGAGAAAACGCAAAACTTGTTACACAGATGTTGCTTTTTCTTTTAATTTTGCACAGATTAGTTTATATTTGATTGTGCATGTTTTGTTGATGATGTGGTGTTTCACTGTAAGTAGCTGAAAATTGATAAACAATACACACAGTCAGGACCTTTATGTCCAATTGATATGGGTCTTTGTTTTTGTGTTTATAATTAGACCACCCATATTTCTTCACTTTATTTCTTCACTTTAATGCCTGATATAAGCAAATGTACATTTGTTTGGACATATATATTGATGATAACATAAATAGCTCATAAGATTTTAATTTTTAAGAAGCGACCGTTTAGCGAGCTGAGGCAAAAGTAGTTTTTTAGAGCGGATCTTCCATCACTACCATTAGGCATTAGGGCAGGGGTGGGCAAATATTTGGACTCGAGGGCCGCATTGAGTTAACAAAATTGTCTGGGGGGCCAGAACATATATTTAACACACACACACTATTTTATGCTTATCATTTTCCTTGAATTATTTGTCTAATTTTATCTGTAAAAGTGTTATCCTATATCAGTTGTATGTTCTCATGTCCCTTTTTTATGAGCACTTTAAACATCACACCACATCAAACTATGTCATTTAATTTGACAGTTTTGTTGTTTATTTTTTACTAAATCAGACATCCGACTTGCTAGTCATGTTGCCAGTTTGTATGTTAAAAGTTGAAGTTACTTAGAAAGCAACTGGCGGGCCGGATTCAAACGCTTGGTGGGCCGCATGTGGCCCCCGGGCCGTAGTTTGCCCACCCCTGCATTAGGGGGTGTTGTCAAGGTGAGGTCACAGGTCAGGACAGGTCAGATAGAAGATGGATGGATGGAAAAATATAATTTTAAGTAGTCTTGAAAGTTTAAATAATTAGAAGTAATCAGGCTGTATTTGTTTTGTATTATTTGTTTTAAAAATATGACCACAACCTCCTAAGGCAGCACGGGGCCATTTGCGGCCCATGGCTGTTTTTTTTATTGTTCTGTAGCACATTCTAAAAACTCAACACAAAAATGTTTCACAATACAAAATACAAAGAAAAAGAAAAAAATCCAGCAGCAATTCTTTGAGTATGAGTATGAGTATAAAAAATCCATAGTCGTTTGAAGAACAAATTATTAATTTTACCAGTATAAAGTCATAATAACAGACAAAACAATAACAGCAGTGCTATACTGTAATTATAAAAATTGAGAATTAAATTGTCAGTAGATGTAATTAAAATCCAAATCATTAAAATTAAAGTTGAAATATTAAAGAAAAAACATATTCTAAAGTTGGCATATTATGACAAAACAAAAAATTAACTTTTGATTTTAGGAACATGATGTTGGGGTATACAACACAATATAACTATACACCCACCTTTTCACCTATACCTATACTTACAACTATATAAGTTTTTTCTTTCAATATATATTGACATGGGTTGGTTTGCAAAATGTAACTAAGTAATGTAATGTATTAAGCTTTTTCAGCTCGGGGATGAGAAGCTTCACTTTCAGATGCGAGGGGGATCATAGGAAGAAAAGTGCACCTTTTAACTCTGGACATTCTCCACCTGATAAAATGGTAATGGTAATGGTAATGGTAATGGTAATTGTTTTATTTCATTTGAACATGCATCAGATTACAATTGAGTGCATCCCATAATCAGTTCACAGTTCCACATGTCCAAAAGGAGTAGGAAGAAGCAAAGCTTATTAAATCCTACCCCTCCATCTGGTACTTTTACAATCAGTAACTGTTACATTTGTTCACTTCCTGCTTTCCATAATACAGTTTAAGGTTGTTTTTTGTTTTGTTTTTTTAATAATGCACCTCGTACCGAAGTATGAGGTGATATGAGCATCCAATGACATAATGGGTACCATAGTAAGTGTCAATATAGTGATATATATAGCACATCATGACTGGTTCAAGACTCTTCATCCTTGTATTTAGCAAACATCAACTGCTTGTATTGTTTCTTGAATTGGCTCATCGTTGTGCATTGTTTGATTTCCTTACTCAATCCATTCCATAGTTTGATTCCACATACTGAAATACTATGGCTAGCATAACGTAGTCCTAGCATATAAGTGTTTCAAATGTACTTCTTCCCTGAGATCATATTTCTCCTCTCTTGTAGAGAAGTATTGGATGACATTTTTAGCTAATTGGTTATTTTTAGCCTCATGCATTATTTTAGCTGTTTGAAGATGAACTATATCAGCAAGTTGAAGTGATTTTAGAAATAATGAGTTAGTATGTTCTCTGTAGGCGGCATTATGAATTATCCTTACTGCCCTTTTTTGCAGTACATTTAGTGAGTGAAGATTGCTTTTATAGTTATTAGCCCATATTTCCACACAATAAGTAAGATATGGTAGATATGTGTTAAACGTTCAACAGCAGCATCTGCTGTGGCAAAGCAACACATTGAAATTGTGCTTTGTGTTGGAAAGCCAAAACTGTTGTGACTGACAAACAATCCCCAGAGGGAAGAAGTATGTGGACTTATTTGTGATGTCAACCAGCTTCATGTTTCTTCTTTTATCTGTGAATCACAAACCAGCATTGTCTCATTTTTATTAGACATTTTTATTTCCTTTAACCATCCATGGATACGCCTGATCTTTGACTATTACGTGTGGCATTAATAACAACTAACATGCAAACATGCTGTGAAGCAGTGCAGGTTGTGTGAGTGTGTGTGTGTGTGTGTGTGTGTGTGTGTGTGTGTGTGTGTGTGTGTGTGTGAAAGTGGAGCCAGGCCTCTCGGAAACAAAGCGGGTACTGGAGTGTGTTTTGTCTGTCTTCCTTTTCTTTTTTCGACTTCCACAATGACAGGAATAACTGAAAACGATTTGTAAATGAGAAGCAGACGCTCTGATGTTGATGTTGTTCCTCTGTTTTCGACACGTTTCTCCCGCCCGCGCCTCTGTGTAACTTACTTTTGTTTTTCATTTTTTGACAAATATTAAAAAGTTTTTTTGCATTTTGAGTTACTCTCAGCATAACAGCATACTTCTATTATTGTTCTCATCAAATCTACTAACCAAAATAACATATTTCATCACATTACTACTAAAAGTAGGCCCATTCACCATTGAATTGTTTGTACTTTTCCACTAATGCAAACCAACTTTATTGATTTGATCTACACTTCCAAAATAAATATTTTGTCCATATAACCTTAATTCGGGGCATACCTGTCAACATTTTCCAGAAAGTGAAGTTTTAGAGGTGAAAGCGTATTTACTAGGGATGATCGATAATTATTGGCCCCGATTTTTTTCCAGATCATGAAAACTCATTCACCCTGGACTGGCGGCCAGCCAATCACAGGGCACATATAGACAAACAACCATTCACACTCACATTCATACCTTTGGACAATTTGGAGTGGCCAATTAACCTAGCATGTTTTTGGAATGTCGGAGAAAACCCACGCATGCACGGGGAGAACATGCAAACTCCACACAGAGATGGCCAAGGGTGGAATTGAACCCTCGTCTCCTAGCTGTGAGGTCTGCGCGCTATAACCACTCGACCACCGTGCAGCCCATCTGATATTACTGATATATGATATGATATATATAAATGATATAAATGATAAAATGCTGTATACAACACATTTGTGTTCAGTCCCCCACAGGAGATATGTCATGTTACACATATCGATATCAGCTGGTATCAGCATCGGAATACATCGGACATCCACATGATTTTTGAGTATTCACATGATTTATTATGTATATATATATATATATATATATATATATATATATATATATATATATATATATATATATATATATATATATATATATATATATATATATATATATATATATATACAGGTAAGGGCCAGAAAATTAGAATATTTTCATAAACTTGATTTATTTCAGTCATTGTGTTCAAAAGGTATAACTTTTACATTATATTTAATCATTGCACACAGACTGATGCATTTCAAATGTTTATTTCTTTAATTTTGATGATTATAGGTGGCAACAAATGAAAATCCGAAATTCCGTGGGTCAGAAAATTAGAATATTACCTAAGGCCAATACAAAAAAAGGATTTTTAGAAATGTTGGCCAACTGAAAAGTATGAATGTGAAAAATATGAGAATGTACAGTACTCAATACTTGGTTGGAGCTCCTTTTGCCTCAATGACTGCATTAATGCGGCGTGGCATGGAGTTGATCAGTTTCTGGCACTGCTCAGGTGTTATGAGAGCCCAGGTTGCTTTGATAGTGGCCTTCAGCTCTTCTGCATTTTTGGGTCTGGCATTCTGCATCTTCCTCTTAACAATACCCCACAGATTTTCGATGGGGCTAAGGTCAGGCGAGTTGGCTGGCCAATTGAGAACAGAAATATCATGGTCCTTAAACCAGGCACTGGTAGATTTGGCGCTGTGTGCAGGCGCCAAGTCCTGTTGGAACGTAAAATCCCCATCTCCATAAAGCAGGTCAGCAGCAGGAAGCATGAAGTGCTCTAAAACTTGCTGGTAGACGGCTGCGTTGACCTTGGATCTCAGGAAACAGAGTGGACCGACACCAGCAGATGACATGGCACCCCAAACCATCACTGATGGTGGAAACTTCACACTAGACTTCAAGCAACGTGGATCCTGTGCCTCTCCTCTCTTCCTCCAGACTCTGGGACCTCGATTTCCAAAGGAAATGCAAAATTTGCTTTCATCAGAAAACATAACTTTGGACCACTCAGCAGCAGTCCAGCTCTTTTTTTCCTTAGGTGAGACGCTTTTCGCGCTGTTTCTTGTTCAAAAGAGGCTTGACACGAGGTATGCGGCAGTTGAAACCCATGTCTTTCATGCGTCTCTTGGTGGTGGATCTTGAAGCACTGACTCCTGCAGCAGTCCAGTCCTTGTGAATCTCCCCCACATTTTTGAATGGTTTTTTTTTCACAATCTTCACCAGGGCGCGGTGATTCCTATCGCTTGTACACTTTTTCCTACCACAGTTTTTCCTTCCCTTTGCCTCTCCATTAATGTGTTTGGACACAGAGGTTTGAGAACAGCCAACCTTTTCAGCAATAACCTTTTGAGTCTTGCCCTCCTTGTGCAATGTGTCAATGGTTGCCTTTTGGACAGCTGTCAAATCTGAAGTCTTCCCCATGTTTGTGTAAGCTTCAGAACTGGACTGAGAGACCATTTAAAGCCCTTTGCAGGACACCAGGTGTCTTCAAAATTGAACCCTTTCACAATATTCTAATTTTCTGACCCACGGAATTTCGGATTTTCATTTGTTGCCACCTATAATCATCAAAATTAAAGAAATAAACATTTGAAATGCATCAGTCTGTGTGCAATGATTAAATATAATGTAAAAGTTATACCTTTTGAACACAATGACTGAAATAAATCAAGTTTATGAAAATATTCTAATTTTCTGGCCCTTACCTGTATATATATATATATATATATACAGTGTTACAATTCCACACAATTAGAGAGAAAGTGATCACTGATCCACAGTTGTGTCAATGGAGGCCTAGCGTTGTAATGGTGTTTGCTAGTTAATTAGACAAAACAAAGTTAGTGTAACAACATGCTTGTGTTATGTTGATTGTCAGAAATCCGTGTTTTTTTTTTTTTTTTTTTTTTTTTTTTTTTCAAGATGGCGGCGCCCTGTCCGGCTGCGGCTGCTTTGGCTCCTGGTAATACAGACACTTTATCAATAATTTCGCCACATAGATCAGTGTTTTCAGCATCAAATGCCCAGCGTAACAGTACTAGAATAGTATACAACAGACAGGCTATCCTTCGTCTGAGAAAAATCAGCAATTTGAAGCCCATAAACTTTGAAAGCCTTGATCTGCTACGCCAGTTAGGAATAACAGATCACAGTACAGACCGCCCGTGGAGACATCGAAGGCGATGCGAGAGGAAGCAGAAGCGGGGTTGTCGTGGTGGACTTACAGCTAAGCTAAAAGCGAACCCGTTCCGACCAGCGCTTCCATCAGTCTTGCTCGCCAACGTACGCTCCCTGGAAAACAAATTGGACTACCTGAAATTGGACTTAAGCACCAAACGGGAGACAAGGAACTGCTGCATCCTCATCCTCACCGAGACATGGCTCAACTCATCTGTCCCGGATTCCGCCATTAGCCTGGACGGGCTCACAACATTCAGGTCTGACAGGAGCCATGCACTCACGGGTAAAACCCGGGGGGGCGGTGTTTGCATCTATACTAATAACAGTTGGTGTAACAACGCTACCCTGGTCTCCAGTCACTGTTGTGTGGACATTGAGTTTATGATTGTGAGATGCAGACCTTTCTACCTTCCCCGAGAATTCACCAGCGTCACCATTGTTGCCGTCTACATTCCACCTGATGCTAACTGCAAGCAAGCCCTGAATGTACTCTACCTTGCCATCAGCGACATGCAAACCACACACCCGGACAGCGTGTTTATTGTTGCTGGAGACTTTAACCAGGCCAACATGAAGACGGTGCTTCCGAATTTCTACCAACATGTGGATTTTGCTACTAGAGGTGAGAATACTTTGGACTTGGCTTACACAAACATCAAGGAAGCATTCAAAGCCGTCCCCCGCCCACACCTTGGCTCCTCAGATCACAGATCTGTTATGCTAATTCCAGCATACCAGCCCCTGCTCACCAGGGGAAAGCCTGCTGTGAAGAAGGTGAGGGTGTGGCCAGAGGGAGCTATGTCTGCACTGCAAGACTGTTTTGAGTGCACCGAATGGGACATGTTCAGAGAAGCTGCAACATACAACCAACACACCAATGTGGGGGAGTATGCTGCATCTGTAACAGGCTATATACAGTGGTGCATGGAGGAGGTTACAGTCACCAAGACGATCATCACACGGGCCAACCAGAAACCTTGGATGACTCAGGAGGTGCGTGAAAGACTAAGAGAACGCAATGCTGCGTTTAAATCTGGTGATGTGATGGCACTCAGATCAGCAAGGGCAAATCTGAACCGTGCCATCAGAGTGGCAAAGCGTGCCCACAGCCGGAAGATCCAAAGCTTCTTCCAGGACCCCGGCAACACCAGACGACTGTGGCAGGGCATCCAGACTGTCACTGACTACAAAGCCAGACCTGCATCCTGCCAGAATGACATCAGCTTCCTCAATGAGCTAAATGACTTCTTCGGAAGGTTTGAGGCTCTGAACAATAACCCTGCGAGGAAGGCTACCCCCCACCCAGATGAACAGGCAGTCAAGTTTGATACTGCTGCTGTGTGGAGAGTCCTGAGGAAGGTCAACGTGCGGAAAGCTGCAGGCCCAGACGCCATTCCAGGACGGGTGATCAAGGAATGTGCAGACCAGCTGGCCCACGTGCTCACAGACATCTTCAACACCTCACTGGCCCAAGCTGTAGTCCCCCCGTGTTTCAAGTCCGCCACAATAATTCCAGTGCCCAAGAAACCATCTATTACATGTCTGAACGACTTTCGGCCCGTTGCACTCACATCAACCATTATGAAATGTTTCGAGACGGTGGTTAAGGACCATATCACCTCCATACTCCCCCCATCACTCGACCCTTTCCAATTCGCGTACCAGCCAAACCGCTCCACTGAAGACGCCATCTCCGCTGCTCTCCACCTGAGCCTGGAGCACCTGGAGAAGAAAAACACCCATGTACGGATGCTGTTCCTAGACTTCAGCTCAGCATTCAACACGATCATCCCCCAGGACCTGGTACGCAAGCTGGAGCCACTGGGCCTCAAGACCTCCCTGTGCAACTGGCTGCTTGACTTCCTCACAGATAGAACCCAGTATGTCAGAGTGGGCGACAACACATCCAGTGTCATCTCCCTGAACACCGGCTCACCCCAGGGATGTGTTCTGAGCCCCCTGTTGTTTACCCTGATGACCCATGACTGTCGCCCCAAGTACAGCAGCAACCATATCCTGAAGTACGCGGACGACACAACAGTTGTGGGCCTCATTCAGGACAACAACGAACTGGCTTATAGGGAGGAAGTGCGACACCTTGTGGATTGGTGCAAGGCGAACAACCTGATCCTGAACGTTGACAAAACAAAGGAGATCATCGTCGACTTCAGGAGATCTAGACCCAGCCACACTCCACTCAGCATCAACGACACAGCCGTAGAAGTTGTGAACACAACCAAGTACTTGGGGGTGCATATCACGGACAACCTCGGCTGGTCACTCCACACCTCCGCTCTGGCGAAGAAGGCACAGCAGCGACTGCACTTCCTGCGGCGGATGAGAAGAGCCTCCCTCTCCCCTCCTATCCTTACCACCTTCTACAGAGGGACTATCGAGAGCCTGCTGACCAACTGCATCTCCGTCTGGTCTGGGAGCTGCAAGGCCTCGGACTGGACGTTACTGCAGAGAGTGGTGAGGACAGCGGAGAAGATCATCGGGACCCAGCTCCCCCCCATTAGGGAAATAGCAAACAGCCGGTGTGTATCTAGAGCCCATCGAATCTGCTCTGACCCCACACACCCCCAGCATGGACTGTTCTCTCGCCTGGCATCGGGGAGAAGGCTCTGCAGCATCCGCTGTAGGACGACCAGGTTCAGAGACAGCTACTTCCCCCTGGCCATCAGACTGCTCAATGCCAAATAAGCCCCTCTACCTTACTACATCATTATTATTTATTTTAATTATTTAAATTATTTGGGCTATTTACTGTTCACGCTGCACTTTACATTATGTTGTTCATATTTGGTGTCTATTTATTCTCCACATTATTATTATTGTTATTATTTATTATTACTTATCTTCTTTTGTGTCTGTTATATGGGAGCCAGGCAACGACATTTCGTTGGCAATTTCACTACTGTGTTTTTGTGCAATGACAATAAAGGAAGTCTAAGTCTAAGTCTATCTCGCTTGTGTCAGTGTGACGGATGGATGATGAAGAAATAGTGTGGCTGATGTGGAGAACGACAGAGAAACAGGTTTACTGCATTGGGACTGAGCACTACTATTGGTGTGTTAAGGTAGACAGTAAAGTTTACAAAGAACGTCACATTCTATACGTGTCTTCGTCAGACCTTCCAATTATCCGTCAATATTGGCATAAAAATCATATATCTCATCATATGGGCATCGTTTTTTTCTGCCGATAATGATGGCACTGAAACGAGGCACCAATCATTACGGTTAATACCTACTACCAGTTACTTGCTAGAAAAAAACTGCATTTCAGCTTTGTCATATAGGGGAAAAAGTCCATTATTAATATGAATGTGGCTATGTGCTCTTTTCTTTACATTATTGCTGTATTTTTCCAAATATTTTCCAAATATTTCAACTTTCTTCTGAAATAATTGTACAAAATTTGTATTTATTAAATTAAATTAATTTTAATTTTAATTTTAATTTTAATTTTAATTTTAATTTTAATTTTAATTTTAATTTTAATTTTAATTTTAATTTTAATTTTAATTTTAATTTTAATTTTAATTTTAATTTTAATTTTAATTTTAATTTTAATTTTAATTTTAATTTTAATTTTAATTTTAATTTTAATTTTAATTTTAATTTTAATGCCCTGTGATTGGCTGGCGACCAGTCCAGGGTGTACCCCGCCTCTTGCTCAAAGACAGCTGGGATCGGCTCCAGCAGCCCCTGCAACCCTCGTGAGGAAAAAGCGGTAGAAAATGAATGAATTAATTAATATTACGTACAGTATTTAACCATTTTTATTTTTATTTTTATTTTTATTTTTATTTTTATTTTTATTTTTATTTTTATTTTTATTTTTATTTTTATTTTTATTTTTATTTTTATTTTTATTTTTATTTTTATTTTTATTTTTATTTTTATTTTTATTTTTATTTTTATTTTTATTTTTATTTTTATTTTTATTTTTATTTTTATGACTTTATTGTCATAATATTCTAACTTTTTCCCCATACTGTTTTGAGTTTATTTTCATAATATTATATATTTTTACGCAACCTAATCTTTCAAAGAAATGCAAACTCTACTTTGTTTCTTATGTATATATATTCTTATAATATTACGACTTCTAAAAAAATAACATATTTGTAATTTTTCTCTTAATATTCTCATAAAATCACAACTGTTTGTTCAGCTGTTTTGTAGTTTTTTACATTTTCCAACTACTTCAACTTTCTTCTTGCACATTTCCTTCTCATAATTATGACTGCATTTCCTTGATATTTTGACTTCAATCTTATAATATGTTATTTTTCGTGACTTCATTTTCCAAAAATTAAAACTTTGTTGCTTTGTTTGTTTCACAATCCTTACAACTTTTATTAAATGTATTTTGTCTTTAATATTTCAACTATATGTTACTAAAATGACTACAATTATTTTTCTTTAAATTAGATTTTATTCTCAGAAAATGACAGCTGTTTTTTTGTATTCTGCTCCTGGAAACCCCTGGTTTAGTATTATGATGCTGGCTTTGGGTTTGCCCTACCAAAGAGGGCACGGTGACAAAAGACAGAAGCTACAAGAAGGTAAAAAAGAGGATAATTGCTGGATGCTAACTAAGGCCCCGGTGCGGCAGCTGTCCCCCGCTTGCTTCAGATTAAAGCATCTGTCAGTGACAAACTATTGCTAACACGTTTTTCTGATGTGCGGGTGTTCCATGAGAAGGAGACTGTTTAGTTTTGATGATCTAAATCCTCTCTTGGCTCCCCTTCCTGGCATCACGTCTCCCGTCAGGAATGATGATGGAGTTCCTTATCGCGACTTTATCTTGTGTCCTCCTGGCCTTTCACAAGTGCGGCTTTCAGCTGACCAGGGCCTCGCACGCACACCCCGCTTGGCACGCGTGAGCCCCTTCTGGACACCTTCAGACTTCTCAGCTCACTCAAACTGAACAAGGAGGCTTTTCTGTCAATTCTTTCAATTTGGAGACTCTGACTCTTTTGAGAAAAGTTGTTTATTTTGCTTGTGAGTGGTTTCAATTAATGGAGACTTATATAATATTCTTCCTCATACCCAACAAGGGCTGCCCGGCGGACGAGTGGTTAGCACGCAGGCCTCACAGCTAGTAGACCAGAGTTTAATTCCACCATCTCTGTGTGGAGTTTGCATGTTCTCCCCACATTCCAAAAACATGCTAGGTTAATTAGCAACTCCAAATTGTCCATAGGTATGAATGTGAGTGTGAATGGTTGTTTGTCTATATGTGCCCTGTGATTGGCTGGCCACCAGTCCAGGGTGTACCCCACCTCTTGCCCGAAGACAGCTGGGTTAAGTGGTAGAAAATGAATGAATGAATGAATGAATGAATACCCAACAAGACTGTGTGGCTAGCATGCTAACACTTGTCCACCGTGCAGCCTATTAATGAGCCATGAGGCCTTGCAGTCACTTTACAGTCACTCCTCGTTTACCACAGTTCATTGGTTCCAGAATGAATGATGCAAAGTAAGAATCCTTATCTATAAATGGCATAGAAAACCTATTTATAACCTACTAAATATGTTTTACAACATCATTATAGCCCGCTAAACATGAAAAAACACTCCTATGGTCACCCTGACACTGCTATGACCCAATACAGTAGACATACTAACTAGTACTACTATAGACTCACACTTTAGCATCGGGAGTTGTTTTCCACGACTTCCTTTGTACTTCCTGTGGTGGTGATTGTATCGTCATTGTAACATTGCTGACACCTAGTGACCAATGTGGAATACAACGTGACAATACAATGTGTCTTTAAGTGCGTTTTATGAATGTCTTATATTTATATTTTAGTTCATTTTGTCATTTTTATGCTTGAAAACGCTTAATACAGGCCAAAATCTTTCTTCTTGCACATTTCCTTCTCATAATTATGCCTGCATTCCCATGATATTTTGACTTCAATACTATAATATGTTATTTTTTGTGACTTCATTTTCCAAAAATTAAAACTTTGTTGCTTTTTTTGTTTCTCAATCATTACAACTTTTATTAAATGTATTTTATCTACAGTGCATATGGAAAGTATTCACAGCGCTTCACTTTTTCTATATTTTGTCATGTTACAGCCTCATTCAAAACTGTATTAAATAAAACTATTACCTCAAAATTCTACACAAAATACTCTATTATGACAATGTGAAAAATTTTTTTTGACATGTTTCGAATTTATTAAAAATAGAAAACAAAAAAATCACATTTACATAAGTATTCACAGCCTTTGCTTAATACTTTGTTGATCCACCTTTGGCAGCAATTACAGCCTCAAGTCTTTTTGAATATGATCCCACAAGTTTAGCACACCTATCTTTAGGCAGTTTTGCCCATTCTTCTTTGCAATAAGTCTCAAGCTCCATCGGGTTGGATGGGAGACGTCTGTGCACAGCCATTTTCAGATCTCTCCAGAGATGTTCGATCGGATTCAAGTCTGGACTCTGGCTGGGCCACTCCAGGACATTCATGGAGTGGTTCTGAAGCCAATCTTTTGAGATCTTGGCTGTGTGCTTCGGGTCGTTGTCCTGCTGAAAAATGAACCTTTGCCCCAGCCTGAGGTCAAGAGCGCTCTGGAGCAGGTTTTCATCCAGGATATCTCTATATATTGCTGCATTCATTTTTCCTTCTAGCCTGACTAGTCTGCCAGTTCCTGCTGCTGAAAAACATCCCCACAGCATGATGCTGCCACCACCATGCTTCACTGTAGGGATGGTATTGGCCTGGTGATGAGCAGTGCCTGGTTTCCTCCAAACATGGCGCCTGGCATTCACACCAAAGAGTTCAATCTTTGTCTCATCAGACCAGAGAATTTTGTCTTCCATTTACGAATAATGGAGGCCACTGTGCTCATTGGGACCTTCAAAGCTGCAGAAATGTTTCTGTATCCTTCCCCAGATTTGTGCCTCAAGACAATCCTGTCTCGCAGGTCTACAGACAGTTCTTTTGACTCCATGCTTGGTGTTTGTGCTCTGACATGCACAGTCAACTGTGGGACCTTATATAGACAGGTGTGTGCCTTTCCAAATCATGTCCAATCAACTGAATTTACTGTAGGTGGACTCCAATTAAGCTGTAGAAAGATCTCAAGGATGATCAGTGGAAAAAAGATGCACCTGAGCTCAATTTTGAGCTTCATGGCAAAGGCTGTGAATACTTATGTAAATGTGATTTCTTAGTTTTCTATTTTTAATAAATTCAAAAAAAGTCAAAAAAAAACTTTTTCACATTGTCATAATGGAGTATTTTGTGTAGAATTTTGAGGTAAGAGATTAAATTAATACAATTTGGAATGAGGCTGTAACATGACAAAATGTGGAAAAAGTGAAGCGCTGTGAATACTTTCCGGATGCACTGTATATGATACTAAAATGACTAAAATGATTTTTCTTTAAGTTTGATTTTATTCTCAGAAAATTACAGCTGTTTTTTGTATGGAATCCTTATCTATAAATGGCATAGAAAACCTATTTACAACCTACTAAATATGTTTTTCAACATCATTATAGCCCGCTAAACATGAAAAAACACTCCTATGGTCACCCTGACACTGCTATGACCCAATACAGTAGACATACTAACTAGTACTACTATAGACTCACAGTTTAGCATTGGAAACATTTATGCTTGAAAACGCTTAATTCAGGCCAAAATTGTGTACATTTGCTTAAATGTGCATCATGTGCATCATGCATCAAAAATGACTGCATTTTTCCATCTTAAGAACATAGCCCGACTCCGTCCATCACTTACATTCTCTGCCGCTGAATCCCTGATCCATGCATTCATCACAACCAGAATAAACTACTGCAACAGTATTCTCTACGGTACACCATCCAAAACCCTCAACAAACTACAATATATTCAGAACCTCCTCACCTCCACCCGCTCCCGTCAACACATTACCCCGGTCCTTAAAAACCTCCACTGGCTTCCCGTCCCCCAACGCATTCACTTCAAAGTTCTTCTCATCACCTACAAAGCCCTCCACGATCCGACCTTCCCCCCCATATCTCACAGACCTCCTCCATCCACACAATCCCCCTTCGCTCCTCATACTCCAACCTCCAACCTCCTGGCACTCCCCTGTAAGACCAAGCTCCGAACTTGTGGAGACAGAGCCTTCTCCATCGCTGCCCCCACCCTCTGGAACTCTTTGCCCCATTCACTCCGTGCTTGCCCTGACCTTCCCAGTTTCAAAAAACGACTAAAAAGCCACCTTTTTAAATCTGTTTTTAAAAGTCTAACTTTTTATACCTGACTGCTGTGCCCCGTCCCGCTTTGACTCATGTTTTAACTGTGTATTAACCAATCAATGTTGTATTTTAACGTATATTTTACTCTGTTTTTATTCAACTCCATTATTCTGTAAAGTGTCTGAGTATTTTGAAAAGCGCTATACAAATAAAATGTATTATTATTATTTATTTTTTACTCCTGATAGTAAACCATATATGTTGAAATTGAACCGCAATGTGGTGTGGCGTGTAAGCCTGAGACCTGACCGCCCACTGCACCAACAACGGCCCCGTTTGGAGGTGCCACCTAATGAGGACCCATTAGTGACATCCATACGTGATGTAGATGTTCATATGACAGCTTGTTCAGCCTCAACGTGGCTTTATAGCCGCTCCTTATGACACAGACCAGAGGATGGGGAGGGGGGGGTGATCTTCATGGAAGTGTTTGCCTGGGTGGAGGCTGGTGCTCGCAATCCATGTCGACACTTCCTCCAATATGCGTATCAGATGTTCTGGCCTCACAGTCGGCAGATGTCAGCACCATCAGCAAAACACCAAATGAGACAATGTCTTCATATCTTCTGGAATGTTCCTCTCTCCAGTCAGAGCGCCATGGCTCATCGCCGTCACAGCTGGGCGGCGCTGAAGCTCAACGAGGCGCCTCAACAACGTTTTAGTTGTTGTTTTAACTCGGTGTCACGGTCGGCTGGCTTTTACGACCTTTTTAAACACTCTAGAGTCATTAAAAGGAATCACAACTCAGGCGAGAACTTCCAAAACCACACAAATCTGTTCAGCGGCTGGTTAGCAAACTCAGCAAGGTTTCTCATTTTTCAGGAGTCGTGGCCATGACCTGATCTCCATGTTGTTGTAGTGTGGGGGCGAGGACCGTAGGGGCGCTTGCAGGAGCGGGGGCCTGCAATACTACTACTACTGAATTTTCCAGATTATAAGTTGGACAGTATAAATCACAAATAGTAAAGGAAAACAAAAACATATACCTATAGTAGGGCTGTCAAAGTTAACGCAAAGTTAACTAAAAAAGTACATTTTTTTTGACACACGATTAACATGCCCTCCTCCTGTTTGACCCACGGCCCACACCGTAGTTTGGTTGAAGCACGGTAACTCTGTAGCCACAAGCTGGAACAAATATTGATGATAAATGGAGAAAGAAAAGAGTATTTAGATTGGTAAAGTTAGCTTCAAAGCCCTGGCAGATGGCTCTTGTAGCAAGACCAAAGTTATTTGTATCTACTGTCGCTGTGTTTGACTTATCATGGATTATATGGCCTGCCAGAGACTGGAGCACTGCAGGTATTGTTTTTATTGTCATATACAATGCTACCTTGGCATAAGCGTGGCCCAACTAACCAGTTTTTTTACATTTTTACATCTCTCTGAGGATTTTGGAATTAAACTGCCAGCCAAATTGGACTTCCAGCTACTATTGACTGGCTGTCAATGTGATGACCGTGGCTGAAGTCCAGTGTTTTGCTAGCGTTAGCCATTTAGCATGGAACTACCACAATGATGCACGTTAGCGCTCAAAGTCATCAAATCTTACCTTTATACATTCCTACATAGTATCAGCATTTGGGAGCGAATATGAGGTGAAAGAAAAAGGGCTAAAATACATCCAAATACATACATACATCCCTCTTTGCATTGGACAACGGAGGACGTTAGATGCTGCGTTCAATGACCGTCAAACAAAGCAGGACAAATTGCAGCTCGCATTAAACATTAAAAAACTGTGGGATTTCTATTGAATAGTTACAGTATTGTAATAAAATAATATTTACTGTAATATAATAATTAATTTCTATGTATTTTAATGTGTTTTAATAGAAAAATGTAAAGACATTAGGTTTTCAATTTGGATGAAATGTTTTATGACTATTGCCCTATGTTTTAGGTATTTTCATTTGTACGTTTCATGAAGGAAAGGTGCATCGTGACAAATCTTTAATAATAATCCTTTATGAATGTTCCTAAATAGGCTTTTTACTCACAAACATTTAGAATCGAAAACCAGTATCATAAATAAACAAATGTTATTTTGAGCTGACACTGTCATCAAAAAACAAGTGTCAGTGTGAGGCGTCTCACTCGTTTGTGGGAAAGTTTTAGAGCTAATATGCTAATAATAAAGAATACAAGAATATGTTTGCTGACTGTATTGTTTTAAATAATGGCCCATAGTTCACAAATTGATATCCTTTTACATAAAATTTGATGTAATTATCCTTGTCATTTACCAGAAAGTGATTTCCTTTATTTACTATAGATAAAAACCTATTCCTATGTGTGATTAAATGCGATTAATTCTGAGTTAACTATGGATTTAAAATGTGATTAATCACGATCAAATATTGAATTGATTGACAGCCCGAATATATACACAAAGTGCTGTTTGCTGATATTAATGATTGATTTATTGTCAGGAAAATATGATTTGTTTGTGTCCATTATTCCATTTGATTTGACTACTATGAGTTATAATTATGGACTGATATACAAATGTATTTCTGCTGCACTAACATACAGTACATACAGTGTGTATTGCTGCTGACATACACATTAATGTCACTCTGACTTACTATGATGATCTACTCAAGGCTAGAGTCCAACAAGCTCATCACTTGATCCAAATATAATAAATAGTAAATAGTCTTGGGTGTCATTTTCATTTGGCATTCATAATCAGACAATTTCTCAAGAAGCCGTCTGTTCAGGTTGTATTGATTTAGTCTCAGGCAAAGGCAGAGGGAGGGGGCAATGTTTACACAGGTGCTTGCCAAACTTTTTACAGTGGGGTACCCCTTAAGGCATGTACCCCCTACTCCTGCACACTGATCCATCTATCCATCCATTTTCTACCGCTTATCCTCACAAGGGTCGTGGGGGATGCTGGAGCCTATCCCAGCTGTCCTCAGGAGTACACCCTGGACTGGTGGCCAGCCAATCACAGGGTACATATAGACAAACAACCATTCACACTCACATTCATATATGCAAACTCCACACAGTGATGGGGGAAATTGAACTCGGGACTTCTAGCTGTGAGGCCTGCATGCTAACCACTCGATCACCATGCAGTGGATAGGTAGATACCCATGATGATGAAATGACGATGGATGATGATAGCTGGGTTTGCTTGAGAGATGAGGAGGAATATGACAAGTGGATCTGATAAATTGTGATCCCGGAGCCGTCATAATATGCAAATGAGATGAATAATTCCCATCACAAATGTTGGGTCATAGTGATGTTTTTCCCCATTTAAAGTATGCCTTTATCTCTAACCATTTTCAAGCTACAACCTTTTGAAATACAAATGTCAAAAATGCAAAAATAAATTCTGGTGCTTGAAATGGAGAATTCTTGTCTTATCGTTCTGCTCAAATGAAGGCCGCACTGTTGTTATGTTGATCTCCATACTTTCCAACCAATTTATACTTACATCATGGCCCAAAGGTTCAACTATGAGCAAATATCCTGCTTGTTTCTGCCGTGCCACCTGAGAAGTGTGGACCTTCTCAGATGTTATCTGCACAAAGATCAATTCCTGCAGCCCATTTAGTGATTCTATATTATTGACTTCTCTTGTATGGACATATTGTCCATATAGTAAAGGTGTTCAACGTGATTCATGGGGTTACTTTGTGGGGCCCCAGCCAATGATGAATGCTCTCTAAACTATGGGTCTCCAACAACGGGGCTGCTTTCAGAAGCAATCATTTTAAACAAACAGCACCACTTCGACGAAAACTGAGGCAATTTTTCCCAAAGGAAATATTACTATGAATCTTAACCAAATGAACAAGAATATAAATACATTTTCATATGCAGTAAACAATTCAAACTAATTATAAATGGTGAATGAATGGAACTTATTGTTGATGTTGACTTCCCATACAGCCTTCTCGCCATGGCACTCACAGATTGCAAAATATTATACAAAAATTATTGATTATTATTATTTGAATTTGTTTTCGACGAAAGCCAAAACATACAAAATCTGAGGGTTGACTGTAGTTTTGTAAATAACTACAACTAAATCTATGTTAATGCGTATATTTTGGGGGAAATAAGGGCAATTATTTGATTTTCTTTTTTTTTTATTTCTTTATTGTCATTGCACAATAACACAGCAGTGAAATTGCCAATGAAATGTGGTTAGCGCGCAGACCTCACAGCTTGGAGACCAGGGTTCAATTCCACCCTCGGCCATCTCTGTGTGGAGTTTGCATACGGCAAATAATAAAAACTTAAGAAACCACATATAGTTGGTGGGTAGAAAAATTATTTTTTTCAGGTTAAAATGAACAAAGCATTATTAGAGCCCTGTAGACATGACAAAACACGACTATAGTCACATTTATACTTTTTTTATTTACAACATATTGCACAACTGCAGAGTCTTGAGACACATTCCACGTTCTGGAATGAATTAATGACACTAACCATAGTTCTACTGTACCCAGAACTCGTCATCGAAGACGTCGCCGCCTACCCGTTCATCACCCGCACACATCAAACCATGCTGTTATTGTACCCATGGCGAGTTCGTTATTGCTTTTCTTTGATTTATACATCAGTAAACCACAGTAGCATGAGATTGCTGTATTAGTAGTATTAGTATTAGTATTAGTTATTACTGTAACATATGACCTCACACAAACATGTTCATTAATGTCGCTTTCTGCTGCAGAGGAAAGACCAAAAAAATGCACACTTTCCTGCTTCTGGGCTGTGTCGTCTTTGCCACTTCAAAGTACTTCCTTGGCTCCGCCCACATGATAGCGGACGACAGGCTGTCCACCAACAAGGTGACCATGTCCAACGCCCTCGCTCAGAGCGGTGACGTCGGCTCACAACCGCCAGTTGTCATTGTAGGCACGTGGAAAGCAACACACCGCCTAGTTGTCCTTGGTGTTGTTTGTCGTTACTCACACTTCCTGTTTCCTGTCCTGCAGAGCTGGCAAAACCAGGAAAGAAGAAGAAGACAAAGAAGGTGAAAAAGGTGAGGTTTTATTTAATTGTAGTACTTTTTCAAAATATTTATATTCATTCATTTTCTACCACTTAACCCAGCTGTCTTCCGCGAGAGGCGGGGGGACTTGAACCCTGGTCTCCTAGCCATGAGGTCTGCGCGCTAACCACACGACCGCCGTGCAGCCCGCTTTTCAAAACTTATTCCAACTAATATTACAACCACAAAATTGAACAAACAGAAGTGTGATGACATGCGTGGGCCTACTAGGAAATAAAGTTGCCACAACAATGGTTGGTGTCCAGACAGCTGGGATAGGCTCCAGCATACCCATGACCCTAGTGAGAATAGGTGGCATAGAAAAAAGATGGATGAAACCATTAATGATACATACTTGTAGCCACAAACACTTATTTTATATTTTAATAGTAAAAAAATGTAAACGCTTAACTCTACAAGTCTTACTGAGTGGTTCCCATGTTTGGTTGAAATGAAAACAACATGTAGCCAATTTTAGAATAAAAAAAGGCCATCAGTGTCCATCACATATCGGCTCGTCAAAGTTGTTTGTTCAACTTTTTGCCTCCACTGAATTGAATCAATAACCATTCTATTTATGAACGATTCTTTTTTGTTTTCGCCAACTGTGAATGGCTTCCCATCTCATGTTCAGCAGCAGTGGTGCCGACTTGGCTACTTTCTTGCTTAATCTATTTTCTCAAAAGTGACTAGCAACCAAAGTCCCTAATGAGGGTCGCAGATCGAACATGGATGGATGGATGAAAATTTTTGTTATTTTTCCTCATATGCCTGTATTTTACCAGAATCTTTCCTTTATTTTATCATGGAAATGTTGACAGGTCTCGAAGCTATCCAATCTTTTCCATGTCTTTTCAAACAGACAGCAACACAGGAAAAAGGGTTCCTCATTCCCGCCTTAAAAACGCAGCTTTAAAGAGGCCATTGTTGTTTGGAGGTCTCCACGGATTCTGCAGACTTTATTGTGGACAAGCGTTCCGTCTGCAAATATCGCCTCGCAAATCTCACGGCGCCGATTCGCAACTTGACACGCTTTAAGTGCGCGTTTTTAAACGTCCGGGATTAGTTTACATGTTCCTTGGCAATGGAACGCTGCTCGGCATCCGTGGTTTTAACTTCCAAGAAGCGCATATCTGCTTCCTAAAGGAGTTGGAAGTGATTATATGCACGCAGAGCGGGAATGTGTGACACGAGGCATGATTAATCGATTATACGTAGATACTCAGGGCCCACTTAATGTACATAATGTACAGCACATTTGTGTACGTCATAAAAAATTATCATTTAATAAATGTAATTGCTCCTTGTTGGGTATTCATAATTAGCATCACAAGTAATATAATAAATAGAGATGAAAAGGCTCAACATTATCCAAAAAAAATCTACATTCATGTACGTAAAAGACATGTCAATTCATCAGTCTAATTGCCCTTGCACACTATAAAATAAAATTGTCATGATTAATGATATAAATATGTAGATTGACTCCCAATGAATCAAAAGTCAACCCCACAGCACGCTTGCTCACCCACAGCTATACTCACATGCACAGTAAAAACATGTGGCCTCTCACTAGGACACAAATGATTGCCGATATATTATTGTCAACATTATTTTGAAACCATTTTCTTATAAATGTAATGATAATATACGACATAAAAATGCAAATACAACATATCAAAAGCAATAAACTTGCATTTGTCATAGTAATTGTTATGTCAAGAGCTATTAAAGGGGACTCATTTTCAGCCCTTTGTATTGAGGTGTGGACTTCTATAGGGCAGCTGCACACAATAACCCACTCAGAAAGCCTTCTAGATCTTCTAGAATCTGTTCCTATTCCAGCTGTATTTTTTTGGATTTCCAAATAGTCTGTTGATAATACATGAATAAAGGTGTTGGACAGCTACTTGAAAAGTGGATTGGATTGTAACAACTGGTAGCTCATGAGTTGGAGACCTCTGACTTACCGTGTGTGAGTTCAAAGGCTATTAGCAGCACCCAGACATACAGACTACATTCTAACAACATTTATAGGTCACATAAGTGTTAAAAGCATACTATGTCCTACTCGAATAAAGTAAACAAATTAACAAAATATTAAATTAAATACACAAAAAAACACCAATGAAAGTCAGTCTCGGTATTAGGGGTGCTCGGATCCGTGGGCCACCGATTGGCATTGGCTGATATCAGTGAAAAAGCACAGTATTCATTCATTCATTTTCTCCCGCTTTTTCGTCACGAGGGTCGCGGGGGTGCTGGAGCCTATCCCAGCTGTCTTTGGGCGAGAGGCGGGGTACACCCTGGACTGGTCGCCAGCCAATCACAGGGCACATATAGACAAACAACCATTCACACTCACATTCATACCTATGGACAATTTGGAGTCGCTAATTAACCTAGCATGTTTTTGGAATGTGGGAGGAAACCGGAGTACCCGGAGAAAACCCAAGCATGCACGGGGAGAACATGCAAACTCCACACAGAGATGGCCGAGGGTGGAACTGGTCTCCTAACTGTGAGGTCTGCGCACTAACCACTGGACCGCCATGCCGCCCAGCACAGTATCCATTTGCTTTAAAACGGCGATCCCCTCCGCCGAGCAGCTCGGCCCCTGCAGCAGCGTCCAGGACCATGTCCGCCGCATGTGGGACTTCCTGTTTTTGTGAGAGTGATATAAGTTTTGTAAGCTTTTGTTTTAATCCATGGATGTCGGCTCTTCCTATTACTGTGAAGCAGAATTCACCAAGAGTTGGATTGTTCATCCACTGATATCTTATTCAGACCTCCTAAGAGAGTAAGAGCTCCCTCTGGTGGCAGCCATGGCAGACATTGACCAATGAACTGCTCTGCTGGGAGAGGTTAAAATAGTTGCTTATTGTTTATTTATTTTAAACTTGTATCAGTGCTTTTCTTGTATGTTTCTTAGTTACCTTTTGAGTGTTAAGTTGCTGTATGATGACATAAGATGACACTGAGTCGGATTGTTACATTGAGTAATGACCTCCTGTGATTTTGATGGGTTGGCAAGCTTGTCGTGAATTTTCTTACAGCTTGTGATTGGCTCCTACTTGGTGCAAATTTAGGTGTTATACTTGGGGAATCACGGCAGCTGACACATTCACCGTTCCACCGTTTTGTAGTATTTATTTCAACCTCACACGCTCACCCACAGCCAACAACAGTCTTGTGTGTTATATACGTGTCATTTCGTCAGTAGAATTTCTGTTTGTAAGTTACTAATGAAAATTGTCACGATTCAAAACCAAAATATGTACAAAGACTCAAAAGGATCCAAAAGTCAACCCTACATCACCCGCAGCCAAGCCTGCTATGCAGACTATGTTCATGTCATGAAACTGCCCCGATGAATATTCCAAGACATAGTTTGTCGTGTTGGTCCTCCATTTAGAACAAGATCGGCAACAGGAGGCGCCCTCCCCCACCCGCAGGCTGTGTTGCCCTGTGGGGCAGCTGTAAATCTGCGGGGAACGTTTGCTGCAACTTCTGTGCCTTCTGCCACTGTCGCATCTTCAGAACGGTGTGTTACTGCCGGATGGGCAACCCTCGCTGCTGAGCAGGCGACGAGTCCGTGCGTGTGGACGCCGACGGATCGGTGGTCAGAGAGCTCGCCTCAATTTCCCAGCATGAACGCACTTTAAGACAAAGGGACTGCAGCAGCCCGACAAGGAGCATGGGACAACTCATCAAGGACACTTTAGCATGCATGACTACAAGATATTTTCATACACGCCTCAGGCGCATATGTACCGCTTGTCAAATACCATATGAATAAAATACTGTATATGCAATATCATACTGGGGTGTTGAGTATGTGGAGGATGTATAAACTGAAAACCATCTGTGGTTTTTACCAGGGATGAGTTACAAATAATACATTTTTGCCAGATATGTGTATGAAAAGGGTACATTTTGTCACTATCCGTATTCATTCATTCATTCATCTACCGCTTTTTCCTCACGCGGGGTGCTGGAGCCTATCCCAGCAAACAACCATTCACACTCACATTCATACCTATGGACAATTTGGAGTCGCTAATTAACCTAGCATGTTTTTGGAATGTGGGAGGAAACCGGAGTACCCGGAGAAAACCCACGCATGCACGGGGAGAACATGCAAACTCCACACAGAGATGGCGAGGGTGGGGAAAGACAAAATAAGAAGCCAAAAAGTTACCACTTCCACACAAAATAGGAGAACTAATTTATTCATTCATTTTCTATTGCTTATCCTCACGAGGGTCATGGGGGGTCCTGGAGCCTATCCCAGCTGTCTTCGGGCAAGAGGCGGGGTACACCCTGGACTGGTGGCCAGCCAATCACAGGGCACATATAGACAAACAACCATTCACACTCACATTCATACCTATGGACAATTTGGAGTGGCCAATTAACCTAGCATGTTTTTGGAATGTGGGAGGAAACCGGAGTACCCGGAGAAAACCCACGCATGCACAGGGAGAACATGCAAACTCCACACAGAGATGGCCAACGGTGGAATTGAACCCTGGTCTCCTAGCTGTGAGGTCTGCGCGCTAACCACTCGACCGTCGTGCCGCCCTATCCGTATTAAAATCCGTATAAAGAATATGCTCATTATGTATTCACTCTTCAAAGTCTGTGATTGGCCAGTCACACACAGCTGTAGATAAATGACTCCAACAGGTCTGATTTTGCTGCACAGAAAAGCCTGAATTACGCTTCATGTTGGCTCCTCCCCCTGTAAAAAACCTCGCGTCAACGGCAACATGAACCAAAGAACTGTCATTGGTCAGCAAAAAGTACATCATTTTGTTTTTTTCTCTCACATGAAAGCGCCAAAAAGTCAGTCCAATAAAACTGAAACAATGAGGAATATGCCATATGCAAATAGCAGTTGTATGAATATAAATATGTTCAAGAGCAACATGAGTGATAAAAGTGAGTGATGTTCCGCATGGATTAGTGTAAGCTCCAACAAGGATCTGGAAGGCGTTTCGGCCGCCATTCAGCATGTGAGGCTCGCCGCAGCATCGTCTCGTGTTTCTGCACTGAATTTGATTAGGAACTTAACATTTTGTACTTGAGAAAATATGAACAGTGATTCCAATCAAACAGAAAATAAATTTCTAACACAGTTCAATGGGAAAAAATATTCATATTTATTTCATGTTTTATTTAGCGTGACCATATTGATGACAAAAAACCAGGACACTCGGACCAGCAAGGAAATATTCAATTGATATTGGAACTTTACTCAAACACCTACCTTCTACGACAAATATTACAAATATACAACATAAGGTGGCCAGAAATATTTCAATATTGAACAAAGCAAAATTTGTTCTCAATCAGAAATCACTCCACACTCTTTATTGCTCTCTGGTTCTACCATATCTTACTTATTGTGTGGAAATATGGGCTAATAACTATAAAAGCAATCTTCACTCGCTAAATGTACTGCAAAAAAGGTCAGTAAGGATAATTCATAATGCCGCCTACAGAGAACATACTAACTCCTTATTTCTAAAATCACAAATACTTCAACTTGCTGATATAGTTCATCTTCAAACAGCTAAAATAATGCATAAGGCTAAAAATAACCAATTAGCTAAAAATGTCATCCAATACTTCTCTACAAGAGAGGAGAAATATGATCTCAGGGAAGAAGTACATTTGAAACACTTATATGCTAGGACTACGTTATGTTAGCCATAGCATTTCAGTATGTGGAATCAAACTATGGAATGGATTGAGTAAGGAAATCAAACAATGCACAACGATGAGCCAATTCAAGAAACAATACAAGCAGTTGATGTTTGCTAAATACAAGGATGAAGAGTCTTGAACCAGTCATGATGTGCTATATACTACATATATCACTAAATTAAATTAAATTAAATTAAATTAAATTAAATTAAATTAAATTAAATTAAATTAAATTAAATTAAATTAAATTAAATTAAATTAAATTAAATTAAATTAAATTAAATTAAATTAAATTAAATTAAATTAAATTAAATTAAATTAAATTAAATATCTTGAGTACCCATTATGTATATGGTACATGGTACCCATTATGTCATTGGATGGTCATATCACCTTGCACTTTGGCACGAGGTGCATTGTTAAAAAAAACAATAAACAAAAAACCTTAAACTGTATTATGGAAAGCAGGAAGTGAACAAATGTAACAGTTACTGATTGTAAAAGTACCAGATGGAGGGGTAGGATTTAATAAGCTTTGCTTCTTCCTACTCCTTTTGGACATGTGGAACTGTGAACTGATTATGGGATGCACTCAATTGTAATCTGATGCATGTTCAAATGAAATAAAACCATTACCATTACCAAATATAAAAAATATGTATTTATTATACTTATAAATAGGAGTATTTATGTGTATTGCACTGTATATCAGGGGTGCACGCACTTTTTCAGTCCAAATTTTATCTTTTGATAAAACATTTGACATATTTTTTTATATCTAACCAGTAAACTTTGAAATACTATTCTAAATTAGTGGCTAGTATTTCACATTCACAGTTTTAAAGTATATCATAAATATATTCATTATGGTAATAAAGATAATTACACATATCGAAATCATGATCGAGAGTTGGAAATGACTTCAAAATCCTTCAAGTGGTATGTTTTGTAGTAGATTGTAAATATATTGGTTGAAAAACTCAGCTTCTTGTTTTTGATCCTCAACTCTCAACTGCTGCACTGCACTCCTGCTGCCCCCCCCCCCCCCACCCCCCTTCGCTGCCCAGACGATTCCGCTTAATTGGATGCAGACAAGTAACACCCCAGGCAAAACAACGCTGCAGAATCACATTGGGATCGTTTCAGGATTGTTCAACTGTGTGGAAGAGATTGGCCTTGTCACAAAAGGATACAACTGAATCCTGATACAATTCCAAAATAAAACCTTCAGCAAACGTGGCCAATAAAAATAATGATGCTGCTACGTTTACATGCAGTCAAATAACCCTATCATAACTGGAATATAACGGCCTCATATTCCGGTTTTTAATAACCGAAATATTACCTCTGGGTTACTCCTTTTCTAACCGGAATATTGGGTCGTGTATACGCCTATCGGGATATCCCCATTGAAAGGATTATTGATGTGAATGCGAATGTTCCATTGGAAATGAGTCATGAGTTTTTGAAAGGTAATACTGAATTTGAAAACATGTCGGCACGCAAAACTGCACATTTTTGGAGCGAGGAGGAAACTAACCATCTCATTAATGCGGTGAAAGACAGGAACATGTTTAAGTCCTTTATAGACGGTCTATAGATGCCTTGCTGGGTTTGTTTTTATATTCAGGGAGAAGAAGCGGAAATGACGAGCATTACATCATAACGTTCTCCGTGCGTCGCTGGAATATTGAACTCGACCGGAATATGGACTGCATGTAAACGTAGTGACTGATGATATTGGTTCAGGTGACAGCATTTCCAACATTGTTGGTAAAACGTGCTCGGAAGTTGGCCGCTGCAGCCACAGGTCTTCAAGGTCTTCAAAAGCTACTGTATTTAGGAATGCAGGTTCTGATGTTCAGAGCTCCAGAGCCCATTCAGATGGAATGAATCCATATCTCGAAAGGTTAAAACAACTCTTATGGAATTTGTTCCACAGAGTTCACACCATGAGTTCAGTCATCCACCCACAGAAGGCGGGCACATTCAAAGCATCTATAGGAGGCTGTGATGTGTTGCCAGCACAGCTCAAGGATTCAAACCAATTCAATCTTTTACCAATTGGAGGCAACGAACCCACCATGTCAAGGTGTGCAAGACCCAAGGAACCCAGTACATGTTGGAACAAAAATCCATGCTCTGAATTCAAAACCAAGCACGTTTCTAGAATTACAGGAAACACATGTACCGCACAATCAGGATCCCGGTATGCATTTCATGAAGGAACCCATTCAAAGTGTTGCCACCAGACGGGATATCATAGAGAAAAGTAACTCCTACAAGACCGCTTTGGTAATGAGCAGAGAATATCCACAGCATACAGAGGAAGACAACTCAAAATTCTATTTAGAACAATGAACCAAGAAAGGTTTGAAAGTCACGTCATCTCAGGACTGGAGATCCATCCATCCACCCACCCAACCACCCGCCCAACCACCCGTCCATCCATCCGTCCAACCATCCATCCATCCATCCATCCAACCATCCATCCATCCATCTATCCGTCCATCTAACCAGCCATCCATTTTCCTCCGCTTGTCCGGGTCCGGGTCGCGGGGGCAGCAGTCTCAGTAGGGAAGCCCAGACTTCCCCGTCCCCGGCCACCTCCTCCAGCTCCACCAGGAGGACACCAAGGCGTTCCCAGGCTAGCTGTGAGACATAATCCCTCCAGCTTGTCCTAGGTCTGCCCCGGGGCCTTTTCCCGGCTGGGCATGCCCGGGACACCTCACCAGGGAGGCATCTGGGAGGCATCCGGACTAGATGCCCGATGTGAAGGACAAGCGATTCTACTCTGAGCCCCTCCCGGATGACTGAGCTCACCTATCTCTTAGGGTGAGTCCAGCTACCCTACGGAGGAAACTCATTTCAGCCGCCTGTATCCGCCATCTTGTTCTTTCGGTCATGACCCAAAGCTCATGACCATAGGTGAGGGTGGGAACATAGATTGACCGGTAAATTAAGAGCTTTGCCCTCCGGCTCAGCTCTCTTTTCACAACAACGGTCCGGTACAGCGACCGCATTACTGCCGAGGCTGCACCGATCCGTCTGTCGACCTCACGCTCCCACCTTCCCTCACTCGTGAACAAGACCCTGAGATACTTAAACTCCTCCACCTGGGGCAGGACCTCATTCCCAACCCAGAGGGAGCACTCCACCCTTTTCCGACTGAGAACCATGGCCTCTGATTTGGAGGTACTGAGTCTCATCCCAGATGCTTCACACTCAGATGCTGGGACGGTTTGCATCTGAGGAATGGAGATAGCTGCATTTAATAGCAACTGCATTGATGAATTGTCTGATGTATACACTCAGTTCAAGATGCCTATGGACCCGTGATAACATTTTATGGTAGGAAGACTTGAGTGCTTGGCCTCGCCGAGAGTCAGTGCAACTTCCTGTAATTGATGCTGATGTGGAATTGTTCATTGGAACTAATAAATCATCAGAAACCCGTGAACTAACTCATTCATTCATTCATTATCCTCATGAGGGTCGCGGGCGTGCTGGAGCCTATCCCAGCTGTCTTGGGGCGAGAGGCGGGGTACACCCTGGACTGGTGGCCAGCCAATCACAGGGCACATATAGACAAACAACCATTCACACTCACATTCATACCTATGGACAATTTGGAATCACCAATTATGGTGAATTATGCTATTTTGGAATAGGGGAGGAAACCCATGCATGCACTGGGAGAACATGCAAACTCCACACAGAGATGCCCGTGGGTGGAATCAAACTCGGATCTCCTAGCTGTGCAGGCTGCACGCTAACCACTCGACCATCGTGCAGCCCGTGTGAACTAACCAAGGTGAACTAACAAATTTTAGTGAATCATCACCCAGCTGTGCCAGCTTTGCCCTAAAGAAAGCCAAGGAAGTAAAATAATTGCCTTATGACAGAGACAATCTCAGTACTGTTGAGGAAATGCTGAGGTTGCAGTGGTGTGCGGAAACAGACACCTTGGATGGCAGTCCAAGATTTTACACTTTTATACCCCTTTACCTTATCTTTACCTGGAAACTTCTATCTTTTGACAGCGCAACTGAAGACGTCAAAGGAGAGGCTCACAGTAAATACTGCGATCCTCAAGGATTCACCCAATACATCCGTCCGTCATCAAGGAGGCACAGACTGCAACAACCTGGCTAATACCCAACTTCTCCTGCTTTCTCCAGTTGAGAATCATCTGTTGAGTCAGAGGAGGATGTAAATAAAAGACTTCTGCTTCAAGTCGTGGACTTGACATAACACAACAGAAGGACTAAGTGGAAAAGGAGATGAAAAAATTCAGAGGCACAACGGGCGGTGAAGCTCTGTCTCTTGAAGATCTTGACATTGCTGAGAAAGCCATCATTCAGTGTTGCCAACTGGCGAGGTTCACTGATGAAGTGGTTACATTGAAGAGTGGAACATCTGGAGTGAAGAAAAGCCGTCACATTTGTGAACTTGACACAGTGCTGGAAAATGGACTTTTGGGAGTGGGAGGACAGCTCAGCGAAGCTGCCATGCTGGTTGATGTGAAACATCCAGTCGTTCTTGCTAAAGAGCGGCACATCTCCGCTCATTTTACACCACAGCCCACCACGTCCCACAGCAGTTGGGACATGGTGGAAGAAATCATCTGTGTTCCAGACTTTGTCAAAAGTATTAGATCACCGATGCAAGAAAGGTCCTCGCTTCTTGCGTCATTTGCAGACGTTAAAAGGGAAAACTTGGTGAACAGAAGATGGCAGATTTGCCAAAAGAGGGACTTGAACCCGACTCACTGGACACCATTCCCTGCAGTAATGCACTGAGCAGAGTTATGGAAATTTATGGACCTTATGGAATTTATGAAACCGACTTTGTGGCTGCAGAACGTGACCTGCGGGGAGCTTTGTCTGCTCTTAACCACAAGAAAATTCAAAGTTCATTACTTCAGTCTGCAGTGTGAAGTGGAGTTTCCACACTCCCACTGCATCGTACCATAGTGGAGCATGGGAAAGGATCATTCACATGTTGAGAAAAGTACTCAACTCTGCACTTCATCAGCAACAGACAGACGATGGACTGCGAACCCTTTTTATGTGAGGTGGACTCCATATTGAAAGATCGTCCTCTAACAAAAATCTCAGATGATCCCAGTGTCTTGGAACTTTTGACTCCAAATCACATCCTCTTGTTGATAGAAAAACCTGTGTTACCACCTGAACTTTTTAAGAAAAGTGACCTCTACACGGGAGGCGTCAAAGGCAAGTTCAATTCCTCAATGATCTCTTCTGGCATAGATGGAGGATGGAGGATATCAAATCAAATCAACTTTATTTGTAGAGCTGCAAGGACATGCAACACAAAGTGCTTTACAGAATTAAAAACAATTACCACAATTAAAAGGAAAAACAATTACTAAGAAAGCCCCTCCCTCCCTCCATACTAGACACACACACACACAATCACACACAGTAGGGAGACATGGCATGGCACTGAGGATCAAGGAAACGCCACCTTTGGGGCCATCCACATTGGGGGGAGCCGCAGGACCAGCACCCCGGCCCCCCCGACTCCGACAGATGGGCGGACCCCCACATTAAAGGGAGGAACCCCTAACCCTAATCCAAAGATGGCACCCCCTCAGCAGACCCGACACAGCCCCCAGTGTGGAGGACCCCCTGTGAGGAAATACTGGAGTTAAAAGCTGAAAAAAATATTTAATATTATATTAAATATTTTAAGATTTAAAAATATGAGTTAAAAGCCTGATTAAAAAGGTGTGTCTTTAATCTTTTTTTAAAAATATCAACAGTCTCTGCAGTCCTGAGGCTCTCCGGCAGGTTGTTCCACAGGTGGGGGCCATAGTGGCTAAATGCTGCCTCACCGTGGGTTTTTGTTCTGGGTTTTGGTATCGTTAAAAGGCCAGTGCCGGAGGACCGCAGGGTCGGCGGGGGTTGATATGGTAAAAGCAGATCAGATAAATAAGAAGGTGCAAGGCCGTTAAGACATTTAAAAACCAGTAAGAGAATCTTAAAATCCATCCTGAAGCAAACGGGGGGGCCAATGTAGCGACTTTAAAACTGGTGTAATATGCTCCCGCCCTCTGGTCCTTGTCAGCACACGTGCGGCTGAGTTCTGTAATAATTGGAGATTTAAAATACTTTTTGGGGGAAGGCCAGAGAGCAGGGCATTACAGTAATCTAAACGACAGGATATAAAAGCATGCATTAGCACCTCCGTATAAGATAAGTTTTGTTGTAGGAGACATCATTTAGTGCAGTGATTTTCAACTGCTGTGCCGCGGCACACTAGTGTACCTTGAGAAACCGTCAGATGTGCCGTGAGGAATTATCCAATATCACTTTTTATAATTAACATTTATTAATCATCATTTGCAAATATGATGTCAATAGCCATTATGTCAATAGTATACATGGACCCAAATATTCCAATTCACTTTGGTTTATTTGCTCAAACGGAAAGAATTGAACAGGGATGGAATATTCCTTTAACCAATCCGATTGAGGTATCTTGCGGAAAACGGAAAGTTGTCAGGGTGCCTTCTTCTTCGTGGTGTTTTTCTTCTTCTGTTGTTTATTGGCGGTTGGCAAGCAGCTTTCGTATGCATTACCGCCATCTGTGAAACAAAATCTAAACCCTTCTATACGCCATTCACAAGTGCAGTTTTATTAAAAAAGAAAATATATATCTATATAAAACATGTCCTGAGTTTAATTATAAAATATTAGCAAGATTGAATTTGATCTTTTCCTGTTTAAATTTATCCCGGGTGCGTTCTTTCAGCGCATGCTCAGATATGACGTAACACGCAGATCCAGACGTTCTTCACTTTTAAAAATGGAGGCCAGCAATCGGCACTGGACTAAGCAAAGTTTGTTTTTGATTCAAACTAAATTTCAAGACTGGACAGATGAAAAACTGGCAATACGGAGTTATTCCAACAAGTGAAAGAAAAACTTGGGGAAGCCGATATAACGTGATGTTGATGTTTACGTTTTACTGGGCATGCCCTATTGACTATTCTGTTTGATTTTCACGGCGCATGTAGACAAGATTGGAATATTCCTTTCCATGGATACCATTGTTTCCCGAAAGGTCATTCGGAAAGAGAAAAAGTGGTGATGTAAAAACGTGGCTACTGTGGAGTGTCTGTGGTGTAAAGACTGGCAGAGCAATGTAATATTGGTCCGTGTGGCAACACCTACCTTGTTCCTCCCATAGACTTATTGATGCACGTGTGAGGTCGTGGTGACATTTTGTAACATTTTTGGTTCGTGGTGTGCCACAAGATTTTTACAATGTAAAAAATGTGCCGTGGCTTCAAAAAGGTTGAAAAACACTGCTCTAGTGTGGCGTTCCTAAATCCACCATTACCCCAGAGACTCATCAAACTCTTATACCAGCTACTTATACCAAGATTGCTGTGATCCTCTTTTGTGAAAATGTGCTTTTGTTTGTCATTTTGTCCCCCCCGTTTACAATATATGATTTCACTGCAAAGCACCTGTGTTTCATTAACACCAGTTCAGACTCTTAAGAACTATTCTTCTGCATTATTTATTCAGATAGCCCTAAAATAAAATAACCCCACGCTACACTTGGATCCCAGTTGGGGACATATGGCCAATCCTTGCTGGGATTATAACTTTTAATTTACATTTGTATTCAGCTTTCTGATCACAAGCCCAAAAGGAGTAGGCTGAAGCAAAAGCTTATAAATGCCTACCCCTTTTTGCAAGATATAATCATGTTCATGCCACTGTCTTGTTTTCCCCTGTTATTATCATTATAATATTATTATTGTTATTATCATTATCATTATTATCATTATTGTTATAATCTTTATCATTATAATCATCATTAATATTACCATTTCCATCATTATAGTTAACAATTTTTGGATTTTTTTTAAATTATTTAATTTTCCAGACTTCATTGCTTCTTGTAGAGTGCTGTATCATTCCATCTGTTGTTTTCTGAAATCTGCAGTATTTGTGCTTTTATTGTCAATTTATTAGTCCACTTTTTTGTAACATTTACATATCATTTTCTGGACTGCATGTGTCTAATCTTGTGCATTAAAAAACAAGAACTTGAGACTGTGTCTGAACAGGTGACCAACCCAAACATCAGTTTCTTCTTGTTAAACCCTACCTTGAGGTTTTTAGACGTGCTTTCTAGTTTGTGTGTGTCTAGTCTTGGGCATTAAAAAGCAAGGTTTCAGGTCTGTGCTCAAACCGATGACCAGCTCCAGCCCCAGTCTTCACTTGCTGTGCCTAATCTGGGTGGTTTATTTGCATTGTATTTTATTGTATTGTATTGGCTGTTGTATTTTGATGTATGAATATGGAGTCGCCAATTAACCTAGCATGTTTTTGGAATGTGGGAGGAAACTGGAGTACCCGGAGAAAACCCACGCATGCACGGGGAGAACATGCAAACTCCACACAGAGATGGTGGCTAACTACTATGATGTTGAAATATCTTGGGTTACCTGCAAAAAAATATCAAAACAGGAGCATCTGCAAGGAGATCTACAAAGTTAAAAAGCTTCTCTATAGGAGACCACAACTCAATACAAAGAGTGGAAAAATGAGCATAATAGGTCCGCTTTAAAGAAAACTGCTGCAATCTTATGAGATGGTGCCTGAGGGAGGCTAACAGATGGAAATGTAGGAAGTGTGTTAAAACTTGTCACCAAACATTTGTTGAGTTTGCCTGTGAAAAAAAGTTGTTGCTGGATAAATGGAGCCAGGAATTAAAAAATTGCCTGCCACAAAGAATTGTGGTTTATTTAAATCAGGGGTCTCAAACTCAATTTACCTGGGGACCAGTGGAGCTAGGGTCTGGGCCGCATCAGCCCCCCCCCCAAATCAAGAATAAAGAAAATCAATCAATCAGTAATAAATAAAAATAATAATAATAATAAAACGGCAAATAATAAAAACTTAAGAAACCACATATAGTTGGTGGGTAGACAAATTATTTTTTTCAGATTAAAATGAACAAAGCATTATTAGAGCCCTGTAGACATGACAAAACACGACTATAGTCACATTTATACTCTTTTTATTTACAACATATTGCGCAACTGCAGGGTCTTGAGACACATGCTAACTCGCAAACTAGAGAGCTAGCGACCTAAACGGTAGCCTTCAAGTTATTTCCTTTAAACTTAAATAGCCAAAAACTTACCACTTCCACACGGATAGGGAGGATAACTATTAACAGTTATTTAACCTTTAACATGAACATTAATCAAATGTAATAATTTTTTCTGGGTACATGATACCATACAGCATCCATATCAAACTTGCGCGGGCCGCACTAACATTAAACTTTCATATCAAGGCGGGGGCCTCAAACTAGTGTCCTGCGGGCCACATATGGCCCGCGGGCCACGTGTTTGAGACCCCTGATTTAAATGTTTATTTAAATCTCTATTGACGCAAGCTGCTGCGGGTCATATTGACTCACAAAAATGTATTTTCGGCATTCGCGTCCAACAATTCATCAGCAGCACCTGTCTAAAAAAACGCTTTCCAAAACCTGCACATGAACCAGCAGCCATGAGCCAGGTCATTTGAGTGCAATGTGCCCATTGCTCAAGAAAAATCAGTTAAAAATCCATAACCTCCAGCTGCCATGACTTTTGTTCAAACTCTTGACCCACTGCCAGATGTGGACCAAATATTGAAGATGATTCCCGGTTTAAGTCGTTTATTTGGAAATGGGTTTGTCCCAGTCAAAATTGTTAGAAATACAGCTGCACATCAATCCTCATCCATGGTTTCCACTCGATGGCTTGACATTCATTTTGGGAAATAATTTTGCAGGAGGAAGAGTGTTTCCTTCACTTAGTATCAGGTAGTTGATGTGTCTTTATCTATGTTTACTCCTGAATCTTCTGATGTGGTCAAACGTACGTATGTGCAGTTAAGAAAAAAGGGTGGTCATTGAGCTGTGATTTATCACCACTTTAGATGAGGGAAATTGGGTAAAATGTGAGAATGCATCGGAATTGTATACTGTGGGACTTGAATGTGACAAAATGGATGATCCTTCTTCTTTACACCAGTCTTAAAGTTGCTACATTACCCCCCCCCCCCCCCCCCCCCCCGTCCGCTTCAGGATGGATTTTAGGATTCTTTTACTGGTTTTTAAATGTCTTAACGGCCTTGCACCTTCTTATTTATCTGATCTGCTTTTACCATATCAACCCCCGCGGACCCTGTGGTCCTCCGGCACTGGCCTTTTAACAATACCAAAACCCAGAACAAAAACCCACGGTGAGGCAGCATTTAGCCACTATGGCCCCCACCTGTGGAACAACCTGCCGGAGAGCCTCAGGACTGCAGAGACTGTTGATATTTAAAAAAAAGGATTAAAGACACACCTTTTTAATCAGGCTTTTAACTCATATTTTTAAACTTTTCTTATGTTTTTATCTTTTTAGTCCTATTTTATGCTTTTAGTTTTTAGCTTTTAACTCCAGTATTTCCTCAGGGGATCCTCCACACTGGGGGCTGTGTCGGGTCTGCTGGGGGGGTGCCATCCTTGGTTCCTCCCTTTAATGTGGGGGTCCGCCCGTCTGTCGGAGTCGGGGAGCCCGGGTGCTGGTCCCCGGTTGGCACGGCCAGTGTGGACGGCCCCAAAGGTGGCGTTTCCTTGATCCTCAGTGCCATGCCATGTCTCCCTACTGTGTGTGATTGTGTGTGTGTGTGTCTAGTATGGGGGGGTGGGAGGGAGGGGCTTTCTTACTATTTGTTTTTCCTTTTAATTGTGGTAATTGTTTTTAATTCTGTAAAGCATTTTGTGTTGCATGTCTTTGCAGGAAAAATGCTCTACAAATAAAGTTGATTTGATTTGATTTGTGTATATATCAGTCTGTGATGTTTTTTAGAAGATGGTGCTAATGAGAAGGTGGAGTCCTTGTGGATCTTGTGGTTCAGCAACAGTACCGGTACCCATCCTTGCACACAACATCTAGGTGTTTAGAAAACATATCGGCAAGTGGTGCGCCATTTTGTTTGGCTCGGATTAAAATCCTTCATAGCGGAATATTGCCATTTAACTCGTAGGTAAGCCAAACCAACCCATTCTGGCAGCACCTTTGCACCCAACTCTAGTACTTGGATAACCTTTTGATGTGTTAAGACTGTGTAGGCCCATTATGTTGACCATCACGTGTGCTGCAACACGCCCTGAGGCCATTCCTTTCTGTAGTTTAAAGGTCAAACCTGCGGTGAAGGCTGTCACAAAATGATTCTCAAACCTTTGCTTCACCTAAAACTGAGCAAAGTGATCAAGGTAGGAATTTCATGTCTAAAATATACTCCCAAGTGATGACAGAACTTAACGTTAAACATCATAAATCAAGTCCCTAATATTCCGAGTCTCAAGGTACATTAGGGCGCTTTCACAGCTCCCTAATTATATTATGGGCCGCCAAATGTGGCCCGCGGGATGCTAGTTTGAGGCCCCCGCCTTGATATATAGAAGTTTGATTTGTTTAATTTGTTTTTTGATTTGCTTATTCATTTTTCCATCTTATTTTGTGTTGAAAAATAGAAATTAACATGAAACATTTATTTAATTATTTAATAATAAATAAAAATGTATTTGTTCATTTGTTTCATTTGTTTTTTGATTTGCTTATTTATTTTTCCATCTTATTTTGTGTCAAAAAATAAAAATTAACATTAAACATTTATTTAATAATTTAATAATAAAAAAATAATTTGTTAATTTGTTTCACTTGTTTCATTTGTTTTTTGATTTGCTTATTTATTTTTCCATCTTATTTTGTGTCGAAAAATAAAAATTAACATTAAACATTTATTTAATAATTTAATAATAAATAAAAATTAATTTACAATAATTTTTAATATAATTTAATGGTTTATCAGAGCTTTTGCAAAGAACCAAAGCACTGAAAAGGTGGAGGGTATAGCAGAAGCATTGAAGACTATTATATATATTTATTAATATTTAATATAATTAATATTTGTTAATATTTTTATTATTTATTATATATATATATATATATATATATATATATATATATATATATATATATATATATATATATATATATATATATATATATATATTTTTTTTTTTTTATTTTTTTTTTTTTAACCTGATGCGGCCCAGCCTCACCCAGACCCTAGCTCCAGTGGCCCCCAGGTAAATTGAGTTTGAGACCCCTGCTGTAGATGTAAACAATGTAGATCTCTTTGCTGTTTGCTAGCAGTGAAAGCTGTTCCGTGCGTTTTATCGGTAGCAGAATGACGCTTGTAGTGAAAGTGTTAGCTTTCAAGCTAGCTAACGCCGGAGGGGGAAAGCTCCTTCCCAGCTGTAACGCATTTCTATCTCCTTCCCTCAGGCAGGAAATGGTATTTTAAAGATCAAGAGGTAAAATGAAAATGTAACAGAGATGTTTTCAAGCATGAAGAAGGCCAGGAAGAGATAAGAAAGAATCACAGGCTAACTGTCTACAGGTGATCCACCAGCTCCACCGTGAAACTAAATCTATGTGGAGATGTCCTTCACGCTTCAAACAATGACCTCTTAAAAAAACAGCATGGAAGATGGCCGCATTTAGGATTTTACTACAAATACATGAAAATAACAACAGCTTAAATTACAATGTCCTTGTCAAATGTGATGCATTTTCTATCCTCAACTCAAAAATGAATTTCATCTTTAATGGAAAACTTTTTGAGTGGAAGCAGATGGGCAAAAAAATATTTAATCAAGTCCAAATCCTGCCATGAAATGAAATTAAACTTGACTCTACTCAAAACTATTAAGCTCATACAACATAAACTCAATAAGTAGCTTAACTTGGAAAACCTTTCGACTTGTGGGCCGCATTGAGTTACCAAAATTGGCCGGGGGGGCCAGACTATATATTTGACACACGAACACATGCTAATTTAAGCTTAGAATTCTAACAGTCCACTTCAAATTATTTGTCTTATTTTATCTGCCAGTGTCATACAATCGGCTATACCCTGGACTGGTGGCCAGCCAATCACAGGGCACATATAGACAAACAACCATTCACACTCACATTCATACCTATGGACAATTTGGAGTCGCTAATTAACCTAGCATGTTTTTGGAATGTGGGAGGAAACTGGAGTACCCGGAGAAAACCCACGCATGCACGGGGAGAACATGCAAACTCCACACAGAGATGGCCGAGGGTGGAATTGAATCCTGGGCTCCTAGCTGTGAGGTCTGTGCGCTAACTACTGGACCGCCGTACAGCCCAACTTTTCATTTTCCTGTTTTTTAAACTGAATAAGACAACTTGCTAGTGTGAAAAACCACTGTAGAGTGGGCGTGCCTGGAGGCGGGGCATGGGTGGAATACATTAAAAGAGACACCAGAAATCACAAAATCCAAAGAAATATAGCTGAATAGGTGCAGATGCTGGAAGAACTTGAAATCTTTGTGTGCTGGTTATTGTGTGTAGCTGCTCTATAGGAGTCCACAACTCAAAAAAATAAAAATGAACATAATAGGTCCCCTTTAAATGACTTAAAAATGCAACGGCAGGCCATACAGTCATGAGAAAATATGCTCAAAATAATGATGGTGATATTTTGTACATATTTATATATTTCTAATTTTCGTAAGTACATCCTCCAGAATGAAACTGTTTCCACATGGTTGTATCTTTAACCAAGAAAATACAACAGTAAGGAATCATTCATTCATTAATTCATTTTCTACCGCTTTTCCTCACAAGGGTCTCGGGGGTGCTGGAGCCTATCCCAGCTGTCTTCAGGCGAGAGGCGGGGTACACCCTGGACTGGTGGCCAGCCAAACACAGGGCACATATAGACAAACAACCATTCACACTCACATTCATACCTATGGACAATTTGGAGTCGCTAATTAACCTAGCATGTTTTTGGAATGTGGGAGGAAACCGGAGTACCCGGAGAAAACCCACGCATGCACGGGGAGAACATGCAAACTCCACAGAGAGATGGCGAGGGTGGGGAAAGACAAAATAAGAAGCCAAAAAGTTACCACTTCCACACAAAATAGGAGAACTCATTTATTCATTCATTTTCTATTGCTTATCCTCATGAGGGTCGCGGGGGGTCCTGGAGCCTATCCCAGCTGTCTTCGGGCGAGAGGCGGGGTACACCCTGGACTGGTCGCCAGCCAATCACAGGGCACCTATAGACAAACAACCATTCACACTCACATTCATACCTATGGACAATTTGGAGTGGCCAATTAACCTAGCATGTTTTTGGAATGTGGGAGGAAACCGGAGTACCCGGAGAAAACCCACACATGCACGGGGAGAACATGCAAACTCCACACAGAGATGGCCGAGGGTGGAATTGAACCCTACTGAGACTGCTGCCCCCGCGACCCGGACCCGGATAAGCGGAGGAAAATGGATGGATGGGATGGATGGTATTTAATTCCTAACCATTCATGAATGTAATAGTTGGACTTATTAGCATTAAAAACATAAAAATATGAATTAAATCCAGTGTTTTTAATGTTAGCCTTTTGTTGACAAGGCTAACTATGACATAAATGCAGTTAAGCGCATCATGGAATGCAACTGTTTCTTCTTTGAGTTGAAATAAAACGACTGGACTTGAGTGACGTCTCTAATGAAGCATTCATGTTGAATTCCAGACTCAAATCTGCCGTGAAATTAGCGTGACATGCTAACGCTCCATTAGCGGCAAACAAGAGTCATGCCAGGTAATCTTGTTAACCTTTTTGCATCCGCGTGCACATGCGGCATATTTTAAAGAAAGCCTCATGCAAATGAGCTTTCTGGATGAAAATAAAGAATAACCACAACAATATTTTGTTATGTTATACTGTACATTAAGCATTTATTTAAAAATTGTGTTTTTAAGGGGGGAAAATGCAAAAGTGAAAATGTGTTGTTTTGCTCCAAAAACATTTTAATATTTAATATAAGATATAACAGCAAAAAAATCAAAAACTGAAAAAAAAACACATAACATCATGTTGTCCCTTCTCATGGCAAACATTTGAATCGTCCATTAAACAAAAACATAATCCAATCCATAAAAAGGATGCAAATCCCATCCTTTTAAGATGTAATAGCATTAGGATAACAAATAGCAGTAAACTCTCATACAGCAATTCTTCCACATTTGAAGTCATTTTCATCCAAAACTGAAAGCCTCAAAATAAAGACAAAAATTACAAAACCAATCACAACATTTTATTTGATAATATGATATATGATCAAATAAAATACTTAGTAAAGATGACATTTGTCATGAAGCTGGGTCATGCGGGTGGAAGCCAGAGTTGGGCCGCCGCTGCTTGTCCGCATCGTGAGGAGCCAGATGTGGAGCCTCGGGCCTCTGATCACGCCCGACCCGCACGGTCTCAAACGGCCTGCGAAGAACGCACCGGGGGTCGGGGGGAGGGAGGCTGCTGCCCCCCGCCCCCCTTTAGCCCGACTCCAAATGAGTGGAAGAAAATGAATAAAATTATTATACGCGTATCTCCTCATTTGGTTCATTCAAGGAAAACTGAAAAACACGTCACGCTGCGGAGGAGCAGTCATCACATGGATGCTAGATAAATTTAAACTACGACAGATATGTTTTGCACATGGTTGAATATTTATTCCTTTTAAAGTTGATAATGCCGTTTAAATGTGTGTATAAGAAAGCTGAATTCTACTGTTGTTCAGTGTTTACATTTCAATAAATATTTCTTTAAACATGAGATAATATTTGTTATCATGGTCATTTTTTCATGTAAATTGAGGGATCAAAAGCAGTATCGGCCACAAATATCGGCCCAAGCAAAATCGGTCATCGGCTGAGGGTGATGCAAAAAAATCGGTATCGGCATCGGCCCCCAAAAAAACATATCAGTCGATCCCTAGTTGTCACTATAATGCAAAGCACTTATATGTCATTTAAAGTATGAAAAACATCAAATGTAAAGGTGCTTTTGAGCAAAATACATGATTTAATAAGAGAATATGTACTATTTAATAATATGCATTTATTATACATTTATACATATACATTTATTATACAATTATATCATCATTTTGTTGTTTAAGAGGGCAAGAAAATAAAAAAAATGAATGAAAATTGTTTTTTGGCTCAAAATGAAAAACGTAATGTAAGAAACATTTTTAAACTGCATGTTGTCACTGTCTAATGACAAGCACCCTTTTCTTAGATCTCTGAGTCATTTAAAGCATAAAAAACCCAAAATATAAAGAAAAGTTGTGTTTTGATTTTTAAAAAAAATCCCTACAATTTAAAAATGTGAGTACTATTGTAATATTTTTAGGCTACGCTGCCTCATGATAAGCATTTTCTTTTACTGTTGTTAATTTAAAAAGACAAAAATGAAAAAAAAAACAGAATGTTTAACATGTGACCACTAATTTCCTATTATTTCTAATCTCCATAATTATGTGGTCTAATGAAAAGCTACATATGATATGATGATAAGCGTTGTTTAGGCCCAATTGAAAATAATAATACTGTGTGATGGTGTCCTCCTTGTAAAAGTGGTCCGCACGCTACCATTTGATGCCGAGTGGTTAGCGGTTGAGGAAATGTCTCGGGTTGAACTCCTGCCTCCCATTTGAGCTCCTTCCTCTCCTCACACGTTGTTTTGGGCGTCAGCTCAGATTTTGGAAGTGGAGCTCAAAGTGCTTCAAAGCCTTAAAGTGTTTACAGGTGCCAGGGGTCATGGGGTCAAGTGGATTTCTGCAAGCATGCGTGCTTGGAGGAAGACTCTGGATCAGATCCATGTGGACCCGAGGCAGTCAGACGGACGGAGGTGTTCTCCAAAACGTCTTGTTTGGCTTTGCAGCTCGTGTACTCCGATCACGCTCATCATGGGATGACACTTCCTGTCTATGAGCGCGTGCTGCGGACCACAGCTAATTGTGTGCATGTATGATTTGGGATAATAACGTAGGATACGTAAATGAATGTGCATATGAAAGATCTGTGACAGTAGTTCAAAGTAAACCTCACCTTTAATCAGAGTAGAAAAGACATGCAGGGGAAAAAAAACTATACAAAAGTATTGGCCTCAATTGAAATATTCAGGAATAATAATAGATATAAAAAATCATTTCAATAAAAAAAAAATCACATTAATCTGGAAATATTTGAAAAAACATCCAAAAAGAAAAGAAAATACGCAGAGAAAAATATATGATCCACAAAATTTAAAAAAATTATAATCTATCAATGCATTAATCTGGAAATATTTTGAAAAAACTTCCAAAAAGAAAAGGAAATACCCAGAGAAGAAAAATGTATGATCGACAAAATAAAAAAAATTATAATCTATCAATTCATTAATCTGGAAATATTTGAAAAAACATCCAAAAAGAAAAGGAAATACCCAGAGAAATAAATGTATAATCGACAAAATAAAAACAATTCTAATCTATCAATGCATGTATGTTATTTTAAAAGGATTAATTATTAAAAATTCATTAAAAAAATAAACAAAAGGTCATATTTTACTGTGAGAGTAAAAAAAATGCAATGCATGCTTGGCATATTTTTAACCACATTAGAAATGGTCAAACATGAAGAGAAGAAAGTCAATAATTCATCTACTCTGATTTTAAAAATGGTGTAGATCAGGGGTCTCAAACTCACGGCCCGCAGGCCAAATGCGGCCCGCGGGACGCTAGTTTGAGGCCCCCGCCTTGATATGAAAGTTCAATTTGTTTAATTTTTTTAATTTGTTTTTTGATTTGCTTATTTATTTTTCCATCTTATTTTGTGTTGAAAAATAAAAATTAACATTAAACATTTATTTAATAATTTAATAATAAATACAAATTAATTTGTTCATTTGTTTAATTTGTTTTTTGATTTGCTTATTTATTTTTCCATCTTATTTTATGTCAAAAAATTAAAATTAAAATTAACATTAAACATTTATTTAATAATTTAATAATACATAAAAAATAATTTATAATAGAATTATATATATATATATATATATATATATATATATATATATATATATATATATATATATATATATATATATATATATATATATATATATTATGTTGTTTTATTATTATTTTTTCTCACCCAGACCCTAGCTCCAGTGGCCCCCAGGTAAAATGAGTTTGAGACCCCTGGTGTAGATCATATTTGACTGTAATAGTATTTTTATTGTAAAAAAATGTATTGACTTGGATTCATTCTGTATTTGACAGAATTGTATTTGTATATACAGTATATGCTAGACGTACAGTATATATAGTATATCCTCGTTTTAAGCTTTTATTATCATCAGATTGAATATGAAAGCATATCCTTACATTTTTGTGAACATGTGTCATGAGTAAAAGTTGTGTGTCTGGATGGATGTTGTTTTTGTTTTTGTTTTTGTTGTTGTTGTTGTTGTTGTTGTTCTGGGAAAAGCAACAACGCCACCCACACAAGAAAAAAACAAGCCATTGAGCAAACACTTGTACGGCCAGCGGGACGCTTCGCATCTGGGCCGCATGATTGATACCCTCCGTAACTCACACAGACGTGCTTTGTTTTGACTTCACGTTGGCTTCGAGTCTCTCAAAGGCTTGTCAAAATGGCTGCCACGCCGCCATGTGCTGCAGCTTAGAGCAAATATGATTTACCGTCAACGTGCACACTCTCATTCAACAACTCAGTTCACTCAACTCATTTCATGCGGCTTTAAATGTCACCGGAGTGCATGAAGATGTAATGGCGGCCATGTGGCGCTGCTCCGGATCGCCGTATATCACCTCCACCTTTCTGCTCCTCACGCAATCTCACAACATACACTCCAATGCATGTCTTATTACCATACACTATATATTCCTAATATCTTACTACCATACCGTACAATTGTCACTACTCCAATTAACACTCATTCCGATACAATATAATATCATTACAATATTACAATTACAATATGATCTACTCATTTCACAATATATCACATTAAGATGCAATACATCTCAATACTCCAATTGAGGTTCATAACAATATCATATAATCTAATATGGCATTAAGATGCAGTATACTCCAATGAATGTCTCATTCCAACACAGTCTAATCCAATTAACACTAATTCCAAAACAATACACTCTAATATCGCATTACAATGCAGTACACTCCTATTAATATCTCTTTACAATACAATACACTCTAATTAATATCTCATTACAATACAATGCACTCCAATGATCTTACGATACATTCCAAATAATAATCCATTACGATACAGTCCAGTCTCTGTACTATACTTCAGTTAATGCCCATTACAATACAATATACTCTAATAATATTGCATTACAATGTAATACACTCCAATTAATACCTCATTACAACGAATTACACGCCAATTAATATCTCATGAGAAAATACATTCAAATGATACCAATTATATTACAATACACTCAAATTAATATCTCAGTACAATACAATAGAATATACCCTAATAATATTGCATTACAATGCAATACACTCCAATTAATATCTCATTACAATGAATTATAAGCCAATTACAATGAAATACAGTCCAGTCTCTGTGCTATACTTCAGTTAATGCTCATTACAATACAATATACTCTAATAATATTGCATTACACTGCAATACACTCCAATTAATATCTCATTACAATGAATTACATGCCAATTAATATCTCATGAGACAATACATTCAAATGATACCAATTATATTACAATATACTCAATGAATATCTCACTACAATACAATATACTCCAATTAATGTCTCATTACTATATGATTTACTGCAATTAACACACAATATATGATATTATATTTTATTATGGGCTGTATTCCCATATAAGCGTATGTACAGTAGATCAGCAATGTAGGGGGTGTCATGTCAAATCTCACCTGGGTGCAACTTTGGCTCCTAATGATGAGGGTCTTGTTTTTCTTGGCCGTGCCCGAGACTCGGGCGACCACGTGGCTCTGCAGCTCATGAGATGTGAAGAAGTGATGGCAGGTCACGTTGCGTCCTCTCAGCTCTTCAGTCACTCTCCATTCAACATGCAGGCCTCGCTTGGTTTTTCTCTCTGGACTTCCACCAGTTGGCTTCCTTGAGTGAACTTGCGTGTTCCAAGCATAACTTGAACGTGCGTTGCAAGGAAGCCATAACTTGGAAGCTGGGTAAATGTTTCGGGAAGAGGGTTGTCGTGACAGCGGTGAGGTCCCCTTGAACTCTCTCACCGCTTTTGCATATAAAACGCACACAAACATGGCATTTATCTTCACACACAGGCCGCAAAATGTTACATTTCCCTTTCTTTCACGGACCAAATCCCTCTGAATAGAGAATAATGATGTTTAGGGTATTTTTACTGCTTACATTTTATTCCAATTAATTAAGATATAACACAATGCACCCTTTTAATAAGCTTCTGGCTCATTAAGTGATGTATAGGACACATTTTTGAGTGACAGTCATTTCTAGAACTTTTTTCTTATGTAATTTTCCACAATTAAATACAAATATTCAATAAAATGTTTCTATGAATGGAATATAATCTATGAATAAAGGTATTAGATTTATATATTCTATATCATTACATGTATAATTCAATGTAACCATTTTTAACATTTAGCAATTCAAATGTTTTAATAATAATTTTAATATTAATTTAAATATTAATTAAATTAAATTAAATTGATTTAATTAAAAATGATTATTAAATTAAATTAAATTAAATTAAATTAAATTAAATTAAATTAAATTAAATTAAATTAAATTAAATTAAATTAAATTAAATTAAATTAAATATTATTATTATTATTTTAATAATATTAATTTTACGGCGGTCGAGTGGTTAGCGCGTAGACCTCACAGCTAGGAGCCAGGGTTCAATTCCACCCTCGGCCATCTCTGTGTCAAGTTTGCATGTCCTCCCCGTGCATGCGTGGGTTTTCTCCGGGTACTCCGGTTTCCTCCCACATTCCAAAAACATGCTAGGTTAATTGGCGACTCCAAATTGTCCATAGGTATGAATGTGAGTGTGAATGGTTGTTTGTCTATATGTGCCCTGTGATTGGCTGGCCACCAGTCCAGGGTGTACCCCGCCTCTCGCCCGAAGACAGCTGGGATAGGCTCCAGCACCCCCCGCAACCCTTGTGAGGAAAAGCAGTAGAAAATGAATGAATTAATGTTTTTAATAGGCTGTCAAACACAATAGATTTTGTTTGCCTGAGCTTTGGTATGATTCAGTTTTTGTTAAATATGTTCAACAAAATTTTGCCCCAGTTGTCATATACCATCTTGGTTATCGTACAGCCACTTCTTATAGTACATATGTATATGTAATGCATATGTAACATACAATCGTCCATCGTTTAGAGCGGAAATAACACCCCTATAGTCACTGTTACATTCCTATTATTCATTATTTACAACTCTTATGCTGCAGGGACTCAAAATGGCCGATACCTAGCAAGCTAACCAATAGCTAAGAGGGCTAAGATGAAAACAACCACAATAAAGCTGTGTTTAAACATTTTATTTACATCAGCTTTTGCCCTGCGTCTCACTCCAACGGTGGCAGCAGCAGCGTCTCACGGGACCTCACGACCCTGCGAAAGTGAGCCTTCATTAAAGCCGAGACATGCACCCACTTTATTAGGGTCAGTGGACAGCATAATTACTACTGCAGATGCGGATGGATGGCAACTATGCAGTGAATGAGGAGGATTTTCAACTGTGAATGTGTGGACCCAACAAGCTAGAAAACTTTCTCAATGAACTTTGACATGTTGATGAGAGGAGGCACTGGGCGACACACATATACTGTATGTCAATCATATGTAGGCATTTCCTTCCTACAGATATACATTCATTCATTCATTCATTTCCTCACGAGGGTCGCGGGGGTGCTGGAGCCTATCCCAGCTGTCTTTTGGGCGAAAGGCGGGGTACACCCTGGACTGGTCGCCAGCCAATCACAGGGCACATATAGACAAACAACCATTCACACTCACATTCATACCTATGGACAATTTGGAGTCGCTAATTAACCTAGCATGTTTTTGGAATGTGGGAAGAAACCGGAGTACCCGGAGAAAACCCACGCATGCACGGGGAGAACATGCAAACTCCACACAGAGATGGCGAGGGTGGGGAAAGACAAAATAAGAAGCCAAAAAGTTACCACTTCCACACAAAATAGGAGAACTAATTTATTCATTCATTTTCTATTGCTTATCCTCACGAGGGTCATGGGGGTCCTGGAGCCTATCCCAGCTGTCTTCGGGTGAGAGGCGGGTGGGGTACACCCTGGACTGGTGGCCAGCCAATCACAGGGCACATATAGACAAACAACCATTCACACTCACATTCATACCTATGGACGATTTGGAGTCGCCAATTAACCTAGCATGTTTTTGGAATGTGGGAGGAAACCGGAGTACCCGGAGAAAACCCACGCATGCACGGGGAGAACATGCAAACTCCACACAGAGATGGCCGAGGGTGGAATTGAACCCTGGTCCCCTAGCACAGATATCCAAGGAAGAAAAAAAATCCAAGCATAACAGACATTCATTTTGATCTATCAGTCTGGAAAAGGTTATAAAGCCATTTGGAAAACTTTGGAACTCATCATCAAACCACAGTTAGAGCCATTATGAACAATTGACAAAAACATGGAACAGTGGTGGACCTTCCCAGAAGTGGCCAGCCAACCAAAATTACTTTTAGAGCGCAGCGATGACTCATCTAAAAGGTCACAAAAGACCCCACAACAACATCCAAAGAACTGCAGGCCTCACTTGCCTCAGTTAAGGTCAGTGTTCATGACTTTACCATTAGAAGGACTACATGGCCTACATGGCAGAGTTCCAAGACCAAAAACTCTGCTGAACAAAAAGAACATTCAATTTTGCTGCAAAATATCGTGATGAGACTGAACGACGGAACGAGTGGTTACACAGCCAGGAGACCCAAGTTCAATTCCACCCTCGGCCATCTCTGTGTGGAGTTTGCATGTTCTCCCCGTGCATGCGTGGGTTTTCTCCGGGTACTCCGGTTTCCTCCCACATTCCAAAAACATGCTAGGTTAATTGGCCACTCCAAATTGTCCATAGGTATGAATGTGAGTGTGAATGGTTGTTTGTCTATATGTGCCCTGTGATTGGCTGGCCACCAGTCCAGGGTGTACCCCGCCTCTCACCCAAAGACAGCTGGGATAGGCTCCCGCGACCCTCATGAGGATAAGCGGTAGAAAATGAATGAATGGATATCTTGATGATCCCCAAGACCTTTGGGAAAATACTCTGTGGTCTGATGACGCAAAAGTTAAATTTTTTTTTTATTTTTTTTTTTACATCTGGCATAAAAGTAACGCCACATTTCAGTAAAATATGGTGGTGGTAGTGTGATGGTCTGGGGCTGTTTTGCTGCTCCAGGACCCGGAAGACTCGCTGTGATCAATGGAACCATGAATTCTGCTGTCTACCAAAAACTGGTTCAGCTTGAGAATGTCCTCAAGCTGAAACCAACTTGGGTTCTGCAGCAGGACAATGATCCAAAACACACCAGCAAGTCCACCTCTGAATGGCTGAAGAAAAACCAAATGAAGACTTTGGAGTGGCCTAGTCCAAGTCCTGACCTGAATCCTATTCAGATGCTGTGGAATGACCTTAAAAAGGCTTCATGCTGGAAAAGCCTCCAATGTGGATGAATGACAACAATTCTACAAAGATGAGTGGGCCCAAAATTCCTCCACAGCGCTCTGAGAGACTCACTGCAAGTTATCGCAAATGCTTGATTTCAGTTGTTGCTGCTAAGGGCGGCCCAACCGGCTATTAGTTTTCGGGGACATTCACTTTTTCACACAGGGCCACGTAGGTTTGGATTTTTTTCTCCCCTGATAATAAAAAGTTTCATTTAAAACCTGCATTTTGTCTTCACTTGTGTTGTCATTGACTAATGGTAATGGTAATGGTAATGGTAATGGTTTTATTTCATTTGAACATGCATCAGATTACAATTGAGTGCATCCCATAATCAGTTCACAGTTCCACATGTCCAAAAGGAGTAGGAAGAAGCAAAGCTTATTAAATCCTACCCCTCCATCTGGTACTTTTACAATCAGTAACTGTTACATTTGTTCACTTCCTGCTTTCCATAATACAGTTTAAGATTGTTTTTTTATTTTAATTTTTTAATATTTTGTCCCGTACCCAAGTACGAGGTGATATGAGACATAATGGGTACCATAGTAAGTGTCAATATAGTGATATATATAGCACATCATGACTGGTTCAAGACTCTTCATCCTTGTATTTAGCAAACATCAACTGCTTGTATTGTTTCTTGAATTGGCTCATCGTTGTGCATTGTTTGATTTCCTTACTCAATCCATTCCATAGTTTGATTCCACATACTGAAATGCTATGGCTAGCATAACGTAGTCCTAGCATATAAGTGTTTCAAATGTACTTCTTCCCTGAGATCATATTTCTCCTCTCTTGTAGAGAAGTATTGGATGACATTTTTAGCTAATTGGTTATTTTTAGCCTTATGCATTATTTTAGCTGTTTGAAGATGAACTATATCAGCAAGTTGAAGTATTTGTGATTTTAGAAATAAGGAGTTAGTATGTTCTCTGTAGGCCGCATTATGAATTATCCTTACTGACCTTTTTTGCAGTACGTTTAGCGAGTGAAGATTGCTTTTATAGTTATTATCCCATATTTCCACACAATAAGTAAGATATGGTAGAACCAGAGAGCAATAAAGAGTGTGGAGTGATTTCTGATTGAGAACAAATTTTGCTTTGTTCAATATTGAAATATTTCTGGCCACCTTATGTTGTATATTTGTAATATGAGGTTTCCAGCTCATATTTTCATCTATTGTGATCCCCAGAAATGTATTTTCCTTCACCCTTTCAATGTCCACACCGTCTATTTGTATTTGCTGGTGCGTGTCCTTTCTGCTGTTACCAAACAGCATGATTTTAGTTTTACTTAGGTTCAAGGACAATCTATTATCATCAAACCATCTTTTTAGTGTGACCATTTCTTCTCTGACCTTTCTAATGATTTCGTCTGTATTCCCTCCAGAACAAAAAGCAGTGGTATCATCCGCAAATAATACCAGATTTAAGTCTTTCGCAACTTTGGCGATATCATTGATGTACAAGTTGAACAGTTTTGGTCCCAGTATTGTCAAATTAGTTTGATGATCTGAAACATTTAAATGTGACAAACGTGCAAAAAAAAAGAAATCAGGAAGGGGAAAAACTGTTTTGATATCTGAAAACAATAATAATAGCTGATGCCAATAACTGGACGCACCATGTGCTTCTCACCCTGTCCTTCCTCATCCTCGTCAGCTTCGCTGCCTGGCTGCGCCTCCTCGTGAGCGTCCTCCGCGTCCGAGCTGGACACCTCTTCCTGCCGTGCCTCCTCCTCCTCGCTGTAACGCTGCGACCACGCCCTCTTTTCTTCAAGCACAAAAAAACAACAATGACATTGTGTGTGTCAAATACACCAAGTAGACATAAGTATTGGGACAGTTTTTAGTGAATGAAAGAGATTAGCGAGATTCATCAGTTGTCCGACAATCTTCATTCTTCATCTTATCAGGACATGATGGATAAATTGTACGCTTTTTCCTAATGCCATTGCACAAAACAAGGCTTGGAGGAGTTGGACAGCGGCCTCTTTCTGTCACGTTCAGGCTTGGCGGCGTTGCTTTGCGACTCCAGGATGCAGACAACAGGAACCAAATGCAGGTAGGTATCCTTTAATACAGTGATTTTCAACCTTTTTTTTAGCTACTGCACGTTTTTTACATTGGAAAAATCTTGTGGCACACCACGAACCAAAAACGTAAACATCAACATCACGTGATACCGGCGGTCAAATAGATAATAGACAGATAATAAAACTGGACTTGTGAATGAAGTATAGAAGGGTTTAGATTCTGTTTCACAGATGGCGGTAATGCACACGAAAGCTGCTTGCCAACCGCCAATAAACAACAGAAGAAGAAAAACACCACGAAGAAGAAGGCACCATGACAACTTTCCGTTTGAGCGGGTACAAGATACCTCAATCGGATTGGTTAAAGGAATATTCCATCCCTGTTCAATTCTTGTGAAGTGAATTGGAATATTTGGGTCCATGTATACTATTGACATAATGGCTATTGACATCATATTTGCAAATGATGATTAATAAATGTTAATTATAAAAAGTGATATTGGATAATTCCTCACGGCACATCTGACGGTTTCTCAAGGTACACTAGTGTGCCACGGCACAGCAGTTGAAAATCACTGCTTTAATAGGTTATGCAATGCAGCAAAACATCTAGCATGCACCTATGCACACTAGCCCATACACAAAACGATAATGATCCCACGAAAGGGAGAAGCGCACACCTGAACTAAATAGGCACAACAGAAATTAAGAACAGGTGTGGGTGATGATGCAACACAGGAAAACAGAACAAGGCAAAGCAGGACGTAAATACTAAATACAGAAACTAAAACCCAAAAAGGGAACATAAACAAACTCTCATGCAGGAGCCTACACAGGGCGTGACACTATTCCAGTCTTTGATTCTAGCAAGTGTGGCGTCACATGCTAGATCAGGGAGCGGCTGTTCTGGTTCGCCTTCAAAGCGGGAGTCGTGGTGATGGACGTTCAGGCTTTCAACATGGACGACATGGCGTCTCCGCGTGGCTTTTCCATTGGGAATCATCATCATTATCATTGGCATCATCATCATCACAGCTTGATGACAAGCAGGATAATGGATTCCAGACGCAACATCTGACTGGAATCAAAAACTTCACACCTTTTCCATCACAAACACTCAAAGCGTACATTTAGACGATGGATGTAATGGTTTTTATTTTTATTTGGAAGTAACATTACACAAAAGAAGGAATACATCCTTGAAATGCTTGAAGTATACTATTCATTCATTTTCTACCGCTTTTCCTCACGAGGGTAGAGCCTATCCCAGCTGTCTTTGGCGTGAGGCGGGGTACACTCTGGCCTAGTCGCCAGCCAATCACATTCATACCTATGGACAATTTGGAGTGGCCAATTAACCTAGCATGTTTTTGGAATGTGGGAGGAAACCGGAGTACCCGGAGAAAACCCACGCATGCACGGGGAGAACATGCAAACTCCACACAGAGATGGCCGAGGGTGGAATTGGCTATGATTTTTATGGACAACAATAAGTGAGCAAAAACCTGAAAAGCAAAACAAACATCTTCAGAAATAAAACTGGTCACTTTATTTTGTTGTTGTTTTTTATGTCACGAGGAAGATGGAGCTGTGAGTTTCCAAAAGTGTCTAATTAGCCTATACTTGTCATTTTATTTTTATTAAAAAGAAAAAAGACTCTAGCGGGGTCGAAATACTAAATACTAAATGATACTAAATATAGCAACAAAGTCAACAACACCGATCCTTCCTGCTACATCTTTTCATTCTCTGGCAGAGCAGGTGCGTATCAGGTGTGTTAAGAAGCAGAATTATGATGCCATCTACTGTACGGAGCTGGAACAACATTCATTAACAGTCCGTTATCATGTGTTTATGAGCGAGGGAAGAGTATCTCATGTTGCTAACAAAGCTAGCCCAATTATCTGAAATATATGTTAGTGGTGGGCAAAAGCGTTCATTTCAGTGAACTGGATCATTTTGGTTCATTCAGTAAAAAGATCAGTTTATTTTGTTCATGTTGGTCATTTGGTCGTTAGCCTGTGATGTCCCCCTGAGCATAGACCCGGTCAGCCGTGTCGAGTCAGTCCGTTCACTCGTGTTCACGTTCGTTCCGTCTCAACAGCGCAACAACACGTGATGATGTACCTTGAAATCTGAAGTATTAGATCTGAGCGTCTCAGCCCCCTGATCCGGCGTTATGACCCCATGAGAGATTGACCGGGTCAATCTCTTGAAGACCGGGTCTTCAATCTCTCGGTCTCGGTCTCTCAGACTCTCCAGCCAATCAAAAAAAAGCATTTGCAACTGAACGGACTGAACGGGTATTTTACAGGCGGTGACCTTGTTCATTCCGTTCACAAAAAAGAACAAATTCTTTTGACCCGTTCGTTCATGACCGACACACCACTAATATATGTAAACACCAACCACACAAATACATTCAATTTGTGTATTTCTTTTTCAGCCTGTAATTACAAAGAAGTTGAACGGCAAACATGTGGCATCCATCACACGAGAATGAAGTCATGAAATCCCTCCTTCATTATTCTTTCAGCGTCATAAACAGCCCGATTGTAGCGTATTTCATTTCATGGGATCAATGATCCGTGTTCTTGGCTCATAAACATTTCAAACAACCTCCAAGTGTTTTTTAATGATTTTTCTTGCTAACAGCTGTTCGAAACTGCCAGGTTTTCACAGTGCTGCAATGGTGCCAATCCATGCGAATTCAACCAATCAACCTGGCAACTTTGTCCCATCCCTGCAGCTTTCCCCGCATATTTTGGTCCATCACCTCCATGTTTGTGCTCAAACATCAACCGTTTTTACGCAGGGGTGTCCAGATCTTTTCCAGGGAGGTCCACACAGGGTTATTTTGTTTCTCATAATTTTGACTTGATGATACAAGACCAGGGCTCAACAATAACGATGTACCGATGGCCCGGGGCAAGTTAAAACAAAATTCGGGTAAGTAAATCCAGTCAGTGATATTCCCGTCAGGCAAGTGCCATACTTTGAAGAGTTTTTTTTTAAAGCGGTTCTTGTTGGGTGTTGGTAAAACACGGACTGCGTAATTCCGGTGGTAATTTGCAAACCAATCCTTGCAAATCTTGAAATGGACCAATCACAATCGTTTATTCAGACCGCTGTCCGCAATCCACAGCCGATCTTCTTCGCAATCAACCAATCAGCGATGGTTTGACTAGGAAAACATCTATCATGGCGTCCCTTCCAACATGGTCTAATTCTTCAACAACTTGTGAAGAAAAACAGCAAAAAGTGATGAACCAGTGCCTCCTAAACAAGTATTTTATTAGCGGCAGCAAATCAAATGATGGCACAGGTGAGTGAATCACATTGCTGTGACAATTTGAAGTGGTCACAATGAAACACCACCCATTAGATCCAATACCAAGTGCTGATTTTGCACAAGCTACAAAATCTAGCGCTTCCATTTCTCTGTGGATTTTTCTCACCTTTGCTTCACAAATTATTGTTTGACCATTGAGCATTTTTTTCTGGATTCAAAACACTTTACTAGTACGCAAATGTGTCTATTCAATAATGTTTCATTGTGGTGCACAACTTATAAATATCACTGCTTACTACGACTACGATGTGTAAGGTAGTACGGCATGCCATGTTAACATACATCTACACAATTTGATCTATTTAATCATGATCTATGTAGGAAAACAACCACAAGAAATGATAATCATTTCATCTTTATTTGAGATTCTCATGTGATGCCACAAAAATGAGATGATATCATTATGGCAGTCTTTTCATTTTACATGGGGCAAGTTGGGGCAAGTAGTTCTCACCTTAAGGATTCCCCATGGGCAAGTCATTTTTGTTTTTAATGTCTAGCCCTGAAGACCATATGATAATCAGCTCAGTTGAAATCCATCCTCATTCGTCCTCCTTCAGAGGTGACACATCATCAGTTAGGTGCCTCAAGCTCATTGGATTTGATGTTTTCTCATAAGACACATCATCCACCGAGGCGAGCCCAACCCAGGCTGATCAGACCTGGGTGTGTGTCGCACTTCAACCCCAAACTGTCTCCTTTCGCTTCAGTCACGGCCAGTGATTGGTTGGTTGATGCCGATCTCCTTTAAGAGCCTTATGAACTGGCTATAAAGCCTCTGCAGCCTAACTCCACTGGACCAACCTTTACGTTCGAGACCCGATCCTCTGCGTCAACTGCCAGTTTGGCATACCACAGTTTTTTCCTATAGTTAGCTTTTTCCATCACGTCTTCCCAGTTCAACGATAAAGACCTATACCGGCAGGACTTACACCAGACTACCGGGTGTGGGCACAGTTGCTGCAATTTCAGGAGGGAAGGTGCGCTTTTGACCGAGATCCACCCGGATTCCCTAATCTCAGACTGCATCCAGTGGGCTTGATTACAAAGACGTCGGTTTGGTTCGCTGCTTCTCTCCTTCCAAATGAACGTTTGTTGGAATGTTGTGTGGGTTTTGGAGGTTCAGGCTTTGGTGGTTACCCTCGACTTCTCTACTTCTAATGCCAAGCATTTTAGCACCTGATTGTGTTGCCAGGTGTATCTAACTTAGTAGAGGCTGGTCTTACAACCCGCCAAGATGTGCTTGACTGTTGCTGGTGCAGCACACTGGGCACAAGCTGAATAATCTCCAAACCGGAGATGGAGGTTGGGTGGAGAAGGTAGGACATCATATGTGGCTCTGATGATAAAACTGATCCTGTTGGATTCCATCCTCCAGGTATTTTCCTTCTTGTCCACACCTTCCTATTTCTTCCAATAATCTTGCTTGAATGGCGGTCTAGTGGTTAGCACGCAGACCTCACAGCTCGGAGACAGCTGGGATAGGCTCCAGCACCCCCCGCGACCCTTGTGAGGAAAAAGTGGTAGAAAATGAATGAATGAATGAACCTTGCTTGACTTGAGACACTGAATCCGGTTGCTTCCTCCCAGTTCTACCACCAGATGCTGGCGTTCAATTGGAGTAGTCTTCTGCCATGTGGGTGATGTTACTCCCAAGCCAAGACCCCCTCTGCCTTGTTGGACTTGCCCCACTAAGTCCCGATGTTTGCCTGTTCTACAGCTCTATCTGGTCTGCATTTCCTTCCTGTTGCTAGAGTAAGAGCAACACCTCTAAGGGATGGGAGCCGAGATTTTGTGAGCCTTGGTACCTTTGTCCTCTTCCACTAGCCGCTTCCTCACTTGCTTGTCTGTTACCATGGAATATGGTGACCTCATAGATGGTGTTGTGCCACCTGAGACGAGGTAGTAGTCCAAACTAGAATCACCACAGTTTCAGCTTCCCTGGGACAGCAGTGTTGTTCATTTGCGTCAGTAATGGGTAAGGTAATGGAGAAGGCCAGTAATGGTAATGGGGCGGCACGGCGATCGAGTGGTTAGCGCGCAGACCTCACAGCTAGGAGACGAGGGTTCAATTCCACCCTCGGCCATCTCTGTGTGGAGTTTGCATGTTCTCCATGCGTGGGTTTTCTCCGAGTACTCCGGTTTCCTCCCACATTCCAAAAACATGCTAGGTTAATTGGTGACTCCAAATTGTCCATAGGTATGAATGTGAGTGTGAATGGTTGTTTGTCTATATGTGCCCCGTGATTGGCTAGCCACCAGTCCAGGGTGTACCCCGCCTCTCGCCCGAAGACAGTTGGGATAGGCTCCAGCGACCCTCGTGAGGAAAAAGTGGTAGAAAATGAATGAATGAATGAGTAATGGTAATGGGTAAGGTAATAGAGGAGGCCAGTAATGGTAATGGGTAAGGTAATGGAGAAGGCCTTTCTTGTATCGTTGGTATTGCCTAATCATCTGGCCTCTGATGGTTGAAATACTGAGGGACTCTATTTAAGCTCTATTGGTGCCCATCTGCTGTTTGATTCAAGCTTGTTAAGGACACGTTAAGGACACGTCTGGTGTATGCCTTAGTGGCTCTTTTGTCATTCCCAGCCAACCACCCATCCAGATGCTCCATTGGTGAAAACCAGCGGAGAAACTGCACAGCCTGAAGTTGTACCAGTCTGTGTTGTTACACACAACTGAAGATCCTGGAAAGAGGCTTTCATCAGCTCTGCGATGCTCCCTGGGACTTGGAAGAAGTTGAAAGCTGCCCACAACACCTCGTGAGGCACTGATCCAAAGGTATTGGTGAGGTCTAAAAAACACATTTCGAGCTTTCTTTTCCCTCTTGGCCATTTCTACCTGGTGCCAGATACGTGCTCCAAGCATCCTGAGAAGCCACGTGGCTGAATCCCAATTCTAACCCTTTGGCCTTCCCCTACCCCTTAAAACCAAGAGCCAAAGGGAAGAAGCCACTAAGAAATGGGACACCAATAAACACAATAAATGATTTGTGTTAAGGGCGTACGTTTCAACATTATTTCAGTGTTAAATAGCCGACCTCTGAACACAACACAATTTTTACAAACTGTAAAACAACAACTGTAATAAATAACAGCTTACCACCAGCACTGTAACAACATCTATAAAAATGGAAAATGTATCATAAATACATATGAAAGAGAAATAACAATACAACAAACTTTATGAACATCAACAAATGTATATGTGCCGTATCAAGCCTTATCTAAAAGTTTAAAAACTTCAATGTTTTGACCTTACTCTCCTTCTCTAGTATATTTACTATATATTTTATTTTTAATAATAATTTTTATAATTTTTTTATTCTTATTTATATTTATTTTTCTATATATTTTAATTTTTTTATTTCCCTGACAATTCAACTTTTTTCGTGTACATTTTCCGACTTCATACCCATAATTTATTACTTAATTTGCGTAATAATTTCAATTTAATCTTATAAGATTCAAACTTTTTCTCCAATGTAATTGTCCAGAAATTGTCCATAAACTTTTTTTTGTTTCATGTGATATTACACCTTTTTTAAAAAGCCTTTTTTCTTGAACTCCAACTTTATGTTACCCCCCACGCCCAGGGAGAACATAAAAACCCCACACCGGGATGCCTAAGCGGAGATTTGAACCCAAGTCTTCCCAATATCCTGACTGTGTGGCCTCCATGCTAACCACTTTTCCCACTGTGACGCCCTCACAGTAAATCATACCAAAAAAAGTACTGGGCTATCCCAGGGGAACTGCTAAATTACTGATGATGAAAAATGTACTCCACACCTTACTTTCATATGCAAATAAAAACTTGTTGATGGATTTGTTACCAGGAACTCATTTGAAATCAAAAAATAGCCCACAAAATAGTGATGGGAGTATGCCATGGTACCAGAATTATAGTTTCTCCTGCAATAAATGTGCTACATGGTGTCTGTATGCTCCCAAATCCGTACTAAAGCAATACTCAGCCCCCAATTTGAAACAATTTAGGTTATACTTTATTCATTAAAGTTGATGAATGTGCCGTTCGTTCAATTTACGGTGGTATGCTGGAGCCTATCCTGGCTGACTATGGGGTACACCCTGGAATGGTGGCCAGGCAACCGCAGGGCACATATAGAAAATCTGCCATTCACACAATTTAGGGTGTATTCTGCAAACGTTATAGTCTGGTCGGGATCAGGTTATGTTCAGGGTGCTACTGTTTAACTCCTCTTCCTCATAATTGGATGACCTTAGTCTTCTCAACTTTTTCTTATTGGATGACAATTTTTTTCTCATGATATTTTGACTTTAAAGTTACTGCAGGTTTTTCCATTTTTTGCTGCTGCCGGTCCACACCCCTGCACCACTACAGGAACTCTTTCAGTTCCAATGTATGTGTGAGACGGTATTATCGTCTTTTCTGTTATTATGTCTACTATATTGGGTAATAGGAGTGCAAAGGTGACTGACTATAGGGGTGTTATTTCATGTCTAGAGGGCTCTAATGTTTAAAAGGCGTATTTAGAAGGTGGTGAACAGTTTTTCTTGTGCAAAAATGATATTTATAAATGAAGAAATCAATCAAATTCACTTATCACGGTGGGGCCTGGAACCGGTTAAGCGCAATAAAGGAGGGATTACTGGACTGGATTCACTGCGAACACACTCAAGTGTAGGCACATCATCTCTGTTGTGTGTGTGTCACCTGTGCGGCTGAAGTGTGTGTCTTCAGTGAAGCGGTCCAGCCGTCCCAGCAGAGCTTCAATGTGGTCTTTAATCTGAGTCAGTTGGGACTTGATGGCCCGCAGTTGGGCTCCTCTGACTGCATGGAGGACAAGAAGGACAAGAAGTGAGACCATGAGTGTGGTCCACAAATGAAAGCAGAGAAGGCTTGGACCGCACACGCACATTCGCAAACTGGCACACACAAGCAGGAAGTGATTGGCACTGACAAGGAGGGAGCACAGGGAGCGCGTGCACATGTGAGTGGCATTTCAAACATGATTACTTTTCTCTTGGATGCTTCTTTCTCACATGCCAATGAAAGTCAGATGTGAGGAGAAGCACAAAGGCTTCTGGGAGGGAATCGGCTTGAGATGTTTGACAGAGCAAGTTGCTCTCAGACGTCCCTGACAGGACACTTTAGTCTGTTTGGCTTTGGACACAACCAGACCGCACCGATTGTCTCCTGTCGTTACCTTTGTTTTCGTTTCAGGAATACGTGGGACCAAAACAAGACATTTTGGAAGCTTGGGGGGGCCTTTGGAAAAATATAAAGTACAGTAGTTTGGGTTTCATTGTGCTTGTAGAACGTTTGCCACACTTAAATCTTTAAGTGGATTTATTGGACACGTGATGGGAAAGTCAACTTTTTATTTAGCAAGCAGAAAAGAAAACAACTTTTTCCCACTAAACTGACTAACTGATTTTATTCACATAATATTATACTTTTCCCAACCTAATTTTCCAAATTTTACAACTTTTTTTGCATTAGTTTGTTTCTCACAATAACGTTTTTCAAAAATATGATGTTTTCAACATTATGCTACTAAAGTGACATTGTTTTTCCTCATAATATTGTGACTTTTTCTTGTTGTTTTTCTTGAATATGTCTTTTTGCTCTTAATATTATGTTATTCCCGTAAAATCACAGCTGTTTTTTTGCATTTCTGCTTTTGTTGATATTTAAGGTTTTGATGAATAACATACTTTTTCATTAATACTTCAACTCTATGCTACTAAAATGCTGTTTTTCCTCACCATATTTTGAGTTTATTCTTGGAAAATTGCAACTATTCTCTCATAAAAAAACTCTCTTACAAATATTCTCATAATATTACAGTTATTGTTGTTGTTTTGCTCTTGTTGTTTTTGTTGTTTTTTTATTTCCAACTATTCCAACTTTCTTCTCGTAATAAGACTTTATTCCCATGATATTTAGACACTATTCCTATAATGGTCTCTTCCCCCAACCTAATTTTCCAGAAATTCCACCATCATTTTATTTTGTTTATTTCATATGATACTATGACTTAATAAAATCATGTTTTTTGTTTAATATTCCAAATATATACTAAAATAACATTATTTTACCTCAAAATCTTAATCTTAACAATAATTAATATTTTGACTTTATTTTTGTCAAATGAAAGCTGGTTTCTCCCCTTTTACACTGTGACTGATTTTTTTTTTACGTTTTTCTTGTTAAATTATATTTTCTATATTATTTATTATATTTTGTTAACTACATTTAATGAATAAAACAGATAAACAGTGAGCGTGAACAAAAACAACCGTATTGGAACTCACGTTGTGTGTGTTTGCTGCCTGGAACAGCGTCTGCGTTACTCGGCATCAGCCTTACTGGGAGAGTTGCGAGCTGGTGGACCAGAGGGGGCGCTGCCCGTGGGCGTTTGACCGGTACCACCCGGACGTCCGGTGATACCTGACCACGACACTCCATCAACCTTGCGGGAAAAAAGGAGGAACTTGGCATGTTGTTTTTGGTTTCAAGGCTCGGTTCCCAAAGTGGGTACGCTAATTGTTACACAATACACAAATAAAAATGAACAACAATAAACGCCTAACATTCACAATTGTGTTTATCAGAACGCCACAGTACTGGATCATTCCAGGTAATAACACAATGCCCAAACAAAACACGCTACACCTTGTTATTGAATGCGACTGCCTAATAACCCGCCATGGGGCCAAAGAAAGGTGTGAGCACCAGCACTTTGATAAGTGTGGAGATAGCGCCCCCTCCACTCATCGCTAGGTGCTTTGTTGGAGACTCAACTGCTCGCCTACTCTGTGCTGTGGGATGCAAAGAAGAAGTGCATCTCTACCATTGCCCTGCCACACCGCAAGGTGGACGAGTGGTTAGCATACCCCCGACCCTCGTGAGGATAAGCGGCATAGAAAAGGAATGGATGGATATTCAATTCCACAAATTCATGATTGTAACAAAAGCTTATTGAAAAAAAGATATTGGAATGGATCTACAAAAAATAATAGACTCGGATGGGCTGCTAAAAAATGTGTATCGGGATATCCTTGCTGTATTCCCGTCAGAAAGTAGGTAGCGAGCTCTTCTGGGAATTGGCCAAGAGTCTCCAATGATGATAAAAGGGATGTTAATATTTTTAATTTATTTTTGTATATTTATTTATTAATATATTGTGTATTTAAAATATTGCTTGGTATATATTATATATTCTAAACTATAATTATTCTCTATAAAAAGTATTTTTTAAACGATATTTATGGTGTCTGGATTCTACAGAGAAAAATAAAATTTTTAATTGGCAATTAGCAATGAAGCAAAGCAAGTGAACCTTGAAGGAAAGAACGTGAAGAGGAAATAAAACGGAAAAATGTATTTTACTACTTCATTTTATTGTCCAATTACTTTTTCCAGGTAGTAAATCTGCATTTGGTGTGTTGGCATCTGTTAATGCACATATTTGTGTGTTCCACATGTTTCCTAGTGTGTCAAATTAGGAATGGGAACCAAGAAAAAAAAGCTTTTATGGATTTTAACTGCCTTGAAAAAAAGATTATTGAAGTTCTTAGTGCTTGTTGTATATGAGGTGGGCGCCCCCTGCTGAAACACACCCGCCATGGCAGGGGCCTCTCATCGATGGGTCAAAGATGGATGGTGCACGTTGGGGGCAAAGGAATGGTAGTCATCTCATGAGGGAATTCAAGGCCAGCGAGAGTTGACCTCCTTAAGCGGATTAAAATGGCACTTCCTGTGGTTACGCTTCCTCTCCGCATCAAGCCGCTCGTCCTCCCAACATGAGGTCCCGTTGACAGCAACTGCTGTCTTTCTTCTTCTCTGTGAAACGCAACACTTTGCGCTGTCTGCGAATCTTCTGACGAGGAGTGAAGCAAGATCGGCCGCCACATGTGGAACATCTGGAAGCTTGATTGATCACAGCTGGAAGGAGCCTTCATTCTCTGCTGCAGGCCCAAAACTGGGATCCAAATAGAGACGCTACTGAAGGTTTTTATTGTGTCCACCAGGCACATGTGGAGGTGTCGGTCGGGGGTGTCCAGACCTTTATCCACAGAAGGCCACATGGTGAAAAAGGCCACTTTGATATTTTCTAAAGCGACGCACTTATACGATAAGTAAAACATCATCGGTAGTTTTGTTTTTGTAATATTTTGACTTTATTCCCAAACATTAAAACTTTTTCTCCAACCTAATTTTCTATATTTATTTTATTTCTCATAATAGTACTTATACTCCTCAGCCTCCCTGGGAAAGTCTATTCCAGGGTGCTGGAGAGAAGGGTACGACCGTTGGTCCAACCTTTGTCACAAGAGGTCCAATGCGGTTTTCGTCCTGGTTGTGGAACACTGGACCAGCTCTACACCCTCACGAGGGTGCTTGAGGGTGCATGGGAGTTTGCCCAACCAGTCTACATGTGCTTTGTAGACCTGGAAAAGGAAGGAAGGAAGGAAGGAAGGAAGGATGGAAAGAAGGAAGGAAGGAAGTAAGGAAGGAAGGAAGGAAGGAAGGAAGGAAGGAAGGAAAGAAGGGAAGAAAGAAAGAAAGAAAGGAAAGAGAAGAAAAAAGAAAGAAAGAAAGAGAATAAAGAAAGAAAAGAAAGAATGAAAGAAAGAAAGAAAGAAAGAAAGAAAGAAAGAAAGAAAGAAAGAAAGAAAGAAAGAAAGAAAGAAAGAAAGAAAGAAAGAAAGAAAGAAAGAAAGAAAAAAGGGAGTTTGACCAAGGAAGGAAGGAAGGAAGGAAGGAAGGAAGGAAGGAAGGAAGGAAGGAAGGAAGGAAAGAAGGGAAGAAAGAAAGAAAGAAAGGAAAGAGAAGAAAAAAGAAAGAAAGAAAGAAAGGGAATAAAGAAAGAAAAGAAAGAAAGAAAGAAAGAAAGGAAATAAAGAAAGAAAGAAAGAAAGAAAGAAAGAAAGAAAGAAAGAAAGAAAGAAAGAAAGAAAGAAAGAAAGAAAGAAAGAAAGAAAGAAAGAAAGAAAGAAAGAAAGAAAGAAAGAAAGAAAGAAAGAAAGAAAGAAAGAAAGAAAGAAAGAAAGAAAGAAAGAAAGAAAGAAAGAAAGAAAGAAAGAAAGAAAGAAAGAAAGAAAGAAAGAAAGAAAGAAAGAAAGAAAGAAAGAAAGAAAGAAAGAAAGAAAGAAAGAAAGAAAGAAAGAAAGAAAGAAAGAAAGAAAGAAAGAAAGGAGTTTGCCCAACCAGTCTACATGTGCTTTGTGGATCTGGAAAAGGTATTCGACCGGGTCCCTCGTGGCGTCCTTTGGGGGGTGCTCCGGGAGTACGGGATTGGTGGCGTGCTACTACGTGCTATCCGGTCCTTGTACAAACGGGGCAGGAGTCTGGTTCGCATTGCCAGTAGTAAGTCCAGCCTGTTTGCGGTGAACGTTGGCCTCCGCCAAGGCTGCCCTTTGTCACTGATTCTGTTCACAATTTTCATGGACAGAATTTCTAGGCGCAGCCAAGGTGTTGAGGGAGTCCGGTTCGGGGGCCTTAGAATCTCATCTCTGCTATTTGCAGATGATGTGGTTCTTATGGCTTCTTCGGGCTGTGACCTTCAGCGTTTACTGGGACGGTTTGCATCTGAGTGTGAAGCTTCTGGGATGAGACTCAGTACCTCCAAATCAGAGGCCATGGTTCTCAGTCGGAAAAGGGTGGAGTGCTCCCTCCGGGTTGGGAATGAGGTCCTGCCCCAGGTGGAGGAGTTTAGGACTGACATATTCTCGCTGGTCATTTTCACCACCTGTGGTGATTCCCGATCATTCCTTGCCGACTGCACCCTCTGTCGGTGCGACCCAACGGTCATGTGAGTTTGTCCCTCCGTAGTGGGTGACGTGCTGTTCCTCCCTCCACCACTCTGGACTTTTCTAAACTATGCAACATCTTGCATCCTTTCCTTGGGGGGGTACTGACATGCTCTGCAGGACAGTAATTATTACTTACTGTTTTGGAATGCTGCACTTCCTGCTGGAGGTATGATGCAGCCTCAATTGTGTGCCGTTGTTTATAATTGCAAGTAGTTGGGTTTGAAAGTCAGGCGTCTCCATTATCTGAGCATTCCTCCCGCTTCTTGCTACCTTCCAGGACTACGTGTTGTGTTTTTACAGAGCATTATCTTTTTTATGCCCTCATGTGAGTACCTCCACTTGATTAAAGGACTTTTATTTGCACTTTGTGGCCTGTGTCTCTGTATAATCGGGGTTAAACATTCAACAGCCCCACTCAAAATGTAACAAACAGCACAGCATCACTCAAGTGTGCAAAAGAATGGCTGGCACTAAATAACCTGACTGTGGCGGACTCTGAAGAAGGCTCAGTCAGTCCTGGATGAACCCAGTCATCCCCTACGTGATGAGGTCAGTTTGCTTCCATCGGGTCGCAGATACCATGTGTTTAAATGTAGGACAATTAGGATGAGGCATTCTTTGCTTCCGCCACCCAAGGTTCTGCTGAATAACTCTTGGTAACGTTGGCACGTTATATATTCTATTTATTGTTGGTTATACTGTTGGTATACTGTTGAACGACATGACATGCCTCTGGGGATAACGAAGTTTGTCTTGACCTTGAACAAAATTATAAATGTTTTTTCCATTTCTGCAGTTGTGTGTGTGTTTTTTTGTTTTTTTATATTATATTATATCCCCAATCTAATTTCCCAAAAATGACAATTACAACCTCATTCTGTTTTGTTTGTTTTCCCACATGAATTCTCCTAAAATTTAAACTTTTTCTTGTAGTACCACCCCTGCTTGGTTTCAGTAGGGGTCCACGTGTTTTTGGATACGTTTACATGTCAGACTGGGAAAATGAAATTTTAAGAGCATATCTCTTTGTAACGTTGGCACTGTATTTATTTGTTCATGTTTTTAATATTCTATTTATTGTTGGTTCGTTGTCCGTGTATACTGTTGAACGACATGCCTCTGGGGTTAACGAAGTTTGTCTTGACCTTTAAACAAAATTATAAATGTTTTTTCCATTTCTGCAGTTGTGTGGGGTTTTTTTGTTCTTTTTTATATTATATTATATCCCCAATCTAATTTCCCAAAAATGACAATTACAACTTCAAACTTGATTTGTTCATTCATTCATTCATTCATTTTCCAGGGGGTGCTGAAGCCTATCCCAGCTGGCTACACCCTGGACTGGTGGCCAGCCAATCACAGGGCACATATAGACAAACAACCATTCACACTCACATTCATACCTATGGACAATTTGGAGTCGCCAATTAACCTAGCATGTTTTTGGAATGTGGGAGGAAACCGGAGTACCCGGAGAAAACCCACGCATGCACGGGGAGAACATGTAAACTCCACACAGAGATGGCTGAGGGTGGAATTGAACCCTGGTCTCCTAGCTGTGAGGTCTGTGTGCTAACCACTCGACCGCTGTTTTGTTTGTTTTCCCACGTAAATGTTTTTCTCCTAAAATTTGAACTTTTTCTCATTAGATTACAATTTTTTTTTCTGTTGTGTTTTTCTGGCCACAGTTTGGACACCTCTAATGTAGACTGACAAATTTATAACAGTCCATGTGCACTGGAGGAAAACAAATGGCAGTGTGCGATACTGATTGGAGCAGGGCAGTATCGCCCCTGCTCGGTTTCAGTTAGGGTCCAAGTGTTTTTGGATATGTTTACATGTCAGACAGGGAAAATGCGGCATGACATTTTAAGATCATATCTCACCTGTTGTACAAGTCGTCTCTTAAGTACTCGTAGTCCAAGTCGTAGGAACTGAAAGACAACAAGACGACACGCCACACGTCACACGTCAACAAGGAAGTGACAACTTTGTAACCCAGTCGGTCCTGATAATCATCATTCATCAGTACAACCTGCTGCAACTTGCTGGCATCTGCATCCTTGAAGCTTGAATAAAGACACTTTATGACAAGATATACAGTATATTTTTGTTATTATATATTTATATTATTATATATAATTTATATATTCATATTATATTTATATATTCATATTATATTTATATATTTATATATTTATATATTTATATATTTATATATTTATATATTTATATATTTATATATTTATATATTTATATATTTATATATTTATATATTTATATATTTATATTATTTGTTTTGTCTGCTTTAAATTGTAAATCCTTCTTTTTTTTTAAATGGTAAGTTCAACAGAAATTAAGTACTATGAATAATCCAGAGAACGCTATCTCACAAGTCAGTTCACTGCACAATTTCCAGCAGGAAGATGCTTTGACAAGACATCATGTTGTGTAAGTGTAGCTTTTAATACATCATTTTTAATTCATTCACACGGGCAAAAAACTGCAAATAAAACCAACAAACTCAAAAAGAATGCTTATTTTTCATACTCTAAACCAGGGGTCTCAAACACGCAGCCCGCAGAACACTAGTTTGAGGCCCCCGCCTTGATATGAAAGTTTAATGTTAGTGCAGCCCACGCTAGTTTGATATGGATGCTGTATGGTATCATGTACCCAGAAAAAATTATTACGTTTGATTAATGTTCATGTTAAAGATTAAATAACTGTTAATAGTTATCCTCCCTATCCGTGTGGAAGTGGTAAGTTTTTGGCTATTTAAGTTTCAAGGAAATAACTCGAAGGCTACCGTTTAGGTCGCTAGCTCTCTAGTTTGCGAGTTAGCATGTGTCTCAAGACCCTGCAGTTGTGCAATATGTTGTAAATAAAAAGAGTATAAATGTGACTATAGTCGTGTTTTGTCATGTCTACAGGGCTCTAATAATGCTTTGTTCATTTTAATCTGAAAAAAATCATTTGTCTACCCACCAACTATATGTGGTTTCTTAAGTTTTTATTATTTGCCGTTTTATTATTATTATTATCATATTTATTTATTTATTACTGATTGATTGATTTTCTTTATTCTTGATTTGTTTATTTATTTTTAATCTTATTTTGTACAGAAAAATAAAAATGAAGATATTTGAGAACAGTGGAATGTTTTATCAGAGCTTTTATTGTAGAAAATCGGAACCAGAGCACTGAAAAAGTTTGTATATTTTTCTGTTTTTAATAAATGCGTTTTGTTTTTTTTTGGAAAACCTGATGCCCAGACCCTAGCTCCAGTGGCCCCCAGGTAAATTGAGTTTTAGACCCCTGCTCTAAACCCTATAACAGGGGTGTCCAAAGTGCAGCCTGGGGGGCTTTTGTGGCACATGGCTGGAAACTAAACTCGCTGCACTGTATACCCTCAGAGTAGAGATGATACTACTAATAGGCTTTTTCACTTTCTGGAAATATATACTATAACTTTTTAGCATATCTACAGTACATGTGTTGCTTTAACAAAATATCACATTTTCAAAATGGCATCCTTTCATTTTTCACTTTGTGGCCCTCGCTGGAAAAACATTTGGACACCCCTGAGCTCTGAAATGCCTCTCACGGTTGTGAATGTACCGTATTGTACTGATCTACTGTAGTGATAATGAAAGGCTTCAAAGAACGTAAAAGAACGCTACCAGATTGCTTCCTTGGCCTATAAAGCCTTTAAGTGGTTTCTTTCTGTCCACAAAAAAAACATTTATGTTCATAAAAACACATTTCTTTGTGTGTTTTGGCTTTCGTCCGCAAAGAATTGTGGATTTGTGTCAAGGGCTTTTTGGGAAAACGGCGCCCAGGGTGAAGACTTTCCAAAACATTAGCTTTTGTGTTTAGATGAGGAAAAGTATACTTTGGCCTCACAATGTCCACTGCCATCTTCTCATGTTCAGGCTTGCTCACTTCCTGTGTCTCCGTTTTTAATCTAGTATGAAATGACTGGAGAATGTGCAGCAATAGATAAATATACGTAGATACCTCCAGGGAAGATAATTAGTGCAAAAAAACTGAGAAGATAACTTGCACAGCGATGATAGGGGGAAAAAAGAGTAAAATGTGTAAATAAATAGAAAATAGATGAAGTTAATAAAACCAGAGATATATTTATGAATATAGAAATAAAAAGTGGACTATAATGATGACAGAAAAAGAAGGGGAAAAAGTGTTTAAAATGATACAAAACTAACACAAATATGTAAATAATAGCAATAATTAAAATAATACAAATTAAATATGTAAATAAAGACAAAATAAAATAAATAAAAACAAAATAAAAAATCAAGAGATGAAAAAACTTGATACATTAATAAAAAAAAATCTATACAAATACAAATAAAAATGAAATGAAATTGAAAAAAATTTAAATTGAAAAAACTGACAGAATATAACTTGCACAGCCAGCAGAGAAAAAGAAGGAAAAAATTGTTACAAAAAACTAAATAAATAAGTTTTGAGAAAAATGTTTAAATAAATAGAAAATATAACATAAATCAAGAGATTAAACATAGCATGAATAAATACAGGAGTAAAAAATATAACTTGCACAATGCTGAAACAAAAAGAAGGAAAAGGAAAGTGTTTAAAAAGAAAAATAATAAGTAATTAAAATAAGAATGAATACAAATACATGAATCAATAAAATCAATAATCAATAATCAAAGTAAATAAAATCAATAAAGTTGAATAAATCAAGAGATAATAATATAATGAAATAATAGCAGGAGTAAAAAAAACTTGCAGTGATGAGAGGGTGATTGGTCATTATGGGCCCCGCTGACATCATCAATAGTGGTCAATTAGGGTCACTACATCCTGTTACAGGTGAACACCATGTGGGCGTGGCCATGCAAAGCGCAAAAATCGACATTCAAAGACGGCGTACCTGTAGAGCGAAGAGGCCGCTCGCTTGGCGGTTTTGTCTCTGCTGGGTTTGGGCTCTCCTGCCATGTTGATATCTGACAGAAAGACGGCACACGTCCATTCATTCACCACAGAATGGACGCTTCCCGACTTGTTGAGGTTGCGCTGACTCACCGAGCATCTGCCCGCCCAGAACTCTACCATTCTCCCCAGAGACGGCGCCCCTGGCGTGTCTCTCGTGGGCGTACTGCACGAAGGCGTAGCCCTTGTGCACAGAGCATCCCAACACACAGCCGTACTTGGAGAAGATGCTCTCCACATCCGACTTGCTCACCACCGCCGTGTTGAGGTTGCCGATGAACACGCGAGAGTTGATGGACTTGGGGTCGGTCTTGTTGGTCACGTTGCTGGTCTGAACCTTCAGCGACATCCTGCACCGCTCCGTCAGAGACACCCGCAGAGAGTCCAATTCCCGGTGCTATTAGAAAGGAAATTGATTCAATAGCAGATAGCACACTGGAACGTTGATTTGAATTTGTCAAGCCACTTCATTTGAGGAAGGAGTATAAACTTCTCAGATGTACATATTTTTCTTTTTACGTTCAATTGCTGTATTTTCCAAACCATGTCTTGTCTAGACTACCAAATATGTGCAATTGTATTGTTTTCCCATGAAAATTCAATAAAAACTAAGTTACACACAAAAAAGATCAACATCTTCATGATGTTTGTCCTTTTCTCATCTTCTTCCATGTAGGGTGTCATTGAAGACCTCCATTGCGCCGCAGCAAAATCAGCAGAAACTCCAAACTCGCCTGTCAATATTCTCATTCATCCATCTCACGGATCGATTGAATTGACATTGAATCCATCCATACTGGACATTTTGCCTCTCGTTCATCAGTTCCTGTCCAAACACTCGGCAGGACATCGTAGCCTTCCTCTTGTGTTGGGGTCGGCGCCGACTCATTTAAAATTTTCAATCATATAAAATTTGTTTATTTATTTATTGGACCAAGGCTTTTTGATTTTGTCAGGAAACTCTATTTCAACAAAATAAAACAAAAAAAATGTTTTCACCAAATGTTAAAAGGCTCTGGTTGAAATTATGACCACTGTATTGTTAGGGTCGGTTTTGACCCAGTTCTAATAATAATACCATTACATAATAATAATACCATTACAAAGCAATAATTACAGCCAGCTCCTCTTTAGGAGATTCTCATTTAGCAGAGTTTTCCAGTACTGGCAGAAAAACAAAGAAAACAATACCCTGTTTTCCTCATTATCTCATTTGATTGGCAGATTTCACATTTACAATTTGCATCATGGAAAGAATTTTGATGACAATCAGGGCGAGGCAAGAAGACAGACCGGCACAGCGATTCAGAAGAGTAGGTTACTGAGGAGGAGGACAATGTGGGTGTTACGTTCCAGGAGGGTCAGGGTCCCGGACACGGAGACAGGAGTCAGGTGAGTGAGGTTCAGGATTTATTAAGCCCAAAAGGAAGTACCAAAAGGCGATGGTGCCGGAAGGGAGCACCATGGAAAACACACTAAAGGGAGCTAGCTAAAGGCGAGCGCTGCTGAAAGCGGATCTGGAACGATAGAAACCACAGAGAGGAGACGGGGGCACAGAGCAAGGGCACCCGGGTGTGACAGTGGGGTTTCATCCAGAAGACACAGACACATCAGATGAGGAGGTTGCTGCTGCTGAAGCTGCTCCTGCTGCAAGAGTCAGGTCCAAAAATGGCGTCATCTTTTGGAGCTCAGTACCTCATGATGTACACGGCAGGGCAGCTGCTGCAAATCTTATCAAAATGACCCCTGTTTGAAAAGAATCATTACTATGATGTTGCTGATTTAATACATGGGTCAAAACCAACCCGTTAACATTAGATGATACCAGAAAGCTAACACAAGAGGAAGGCTATCTGACTAGTGAAGGTATTTGCTCAATTTTGCTAGCTAAAGATAAAAGCTAAAACAAACACATAGTCTCACAAATACAGCCAAAAGATACTTATACACCCAAACAAAAAAGGACTAACGTGACAACTGACAGTTAAGGTGGAAACATCGAGTATATGACATGATGCCCTGGATGCCCAAGGCATCGAACAAACGAACGAAAGCAGAAACACCATGTAAGCGGTTCAAGGAAGGGCAGTGACGAAAACTGGTCCAGGACTCCAGCCTGTTACACGATAAACAATCTGGTTCTCATTCTATAATTTGGTTCTTTAAGATTCCCTTATCCTCTATTCGAAACCCACTTAGAGTCCTAAGGGGGGGATTTCTACACTAGATAGGACAGCTGTTGTCCAAAAGCTGACTTGATTCGTTCCTGATCAAAGTTTAGGTAGGAGAGCTCAAGTGTGACTGAATAGGACAGCTGTAGACAGACAGACTAGAGCTGTCCTATCAAGTCAGGTGAGAGCTATAGACGGACTAAACACAGACTAATCCTGAATTGACACCGAATGAAAGATGTAAGTGCAGCGTTGCGTATCCCCCAGCTCTATCGCTCCTTGGCTCATTTTACATTTTGGTTACGACTCAATAATACCACAAAACAAGATAGACGTAGCATAGCTATCTGTGCTAGCGAACAAAAGGACACATAATTATGTGTAACTAACTTATCGTCAATATCTAAAGTTGCTGATGTGTGCCATGCCTTTTCTTTTCCTATGTTTTCCTAAAAAGTGGAAGTTTATTTTGACACCAGAAGCTGTTTTCCAGTGTTTCTCCTACTAGCATGCTGCTGAATTTACGCATAAACGCATCAAAAATAGACCTGAAGTCTATGTTTTGTGCCACGTAAAAACACGATGTGCGTTGGACGTGCGTTTGTGTTGGCTGGTGTGAAATGCCAGACTGGTTAAAATAGAAGCCATTTTGATGCGCTGCTACATGTCTGCTCGACGTGACGCGTCTGGGAAGAACTACACAGAGTACAGCGAGTACCGACTAGAGCTGCTACCTGGTTTTTGAGTGTGAACTGAAGGACAGCACAGTCTAAGGATGAGACAGAGTAGTCAGCCTCGAGCTGTCCTATCTAGTCTTTGAACACAAACTGATGAATGACAGCTCTAGGGAAACTAAGGCTGAGTCAGACTATTTCTGTCCTAGCTGGTCTTTGGATAGATAGAACAGTTCTAGTCTGTGAGCAGCCTTCATCAGTTCATGCATCAGTTTATGCGTATCGGATGGATGGATGGATGGATGGATGGATGGATGGATGGATGGATGGTAGGATAGACAGATGGATGGATGGATGGATGGATGGATGGTAGGATGGATGGATGGTAGGATGGTAGGATGGATGGATGGATGGATGGTAGGATGGATGGATGGTAGGATGGATGGTAGGATGGATGGATGGATGGATGGATAGATAGATGGATGGATGGTAGGATGGATGGATGGATGGATGGATGGTAGGATAGATGGATGGATGGATGGATGGATGGATGGATGGATGGATGGATGGATGGATGGATGGATGGATGGTAGGATGGATGGATGGACGGATGGATGGATGGATGGATGGATGGATGGAGCTACAGATGTCCTATCTGGTGTCTTTGAGTGTGAACTGATGAACAGCTCTAGACACATGCGGGACTAGAGAGATTAGACAGACTATAGCCGGCCTATTTAGTTAAGGTTGAGCTGTCCTACCTAGTCTTAACAGCTCTACACAAACAGGACAGACTAGAGTCTTTGAGTGGGAACTGATTAAGCCTACTCAGATGGGAGGTGAATTGCATTCAAAGACAACCCGAAGAGTCCAGTAGCAATCAATTCAAAACTCCTTTGGGCAAAGAAGCATTTTGACAGCCGTTTGCTTGTTGTCTTAAGGAAAGGAAGAAAGCAGGTCATTACTTCCTTTGCATCATTGTGAAATGATCTTGATGGACTGCACAATGCGGGAAGTGCGGCCATCTTGAAGAGCGACTGACTGAAACATGTTGGTGGATGAGTTGTGAAACAAGAAGGAACAATCAACAAAGACGTTACTGTCCCTCCTTTGGCTCTGAGCAGGAGCATGAAAGGAAAGGTCACTCAAAGACAGACAAAAATGCTCCTTTGATTCATCTGCTTGTTGGTCCATTAGAGGCTTTCATCGCCAAAACACCTGCCGTGCTTTGGACATCAGAGTGAAGACGCAAATGTCTCGCTTCTCATCTATTTGATCATCTCTCATCTCATCAGAGGTCATGCAGCAAAGAATCACATTGAGGACGACATCATCTTTGTGTCAGTCAGCACTGCGTACTGTTCCTTTAAATCCAAACATCACATGATCAGCAGCTTGTCTTTCCCACAGGACGGCAGCCTAATTGTGGCAGCAGTGAGTTGGGGGAGTGCTAATGTCATTGTTGATTTTGCATTAAAAAACATCAAAAGCATTGCGTTTGTCGTTGTGTGTGCTTTTGGATAGAGGGGGGGCGTGTAGCGGCACCTACTCACTGAGCAGCCAAAATTCTCATCATTATTTAAATATTGGGAATACCTCAATTACACAAAATAATTGAGGATTTTTTTCCGCTTTGAAGAATCGCTTACTTCAACTGAAGATATTTGCTCAATTTTGCTAGCTAAAGATAAAAGCTAAAACAAACACATAGTCTCACAAATACAGACAAAAGATACTTATACACGCACCCACACAAAAAAGGACTAACGTGACAACTGACAGTTAAGGTGGAAACATCAAGGACGCATAAGACAGCTTGCTTTGCAACAAAGGAAAAGCAGAATGTTCCAGCCGCCTAGATGCCCCTGCGAACAAAGGAAAAGATGCCTTGATGCCCCAGCGAACAAACAAAAGGAGAAACACCATGAAAGCGGTTCAAGGAAGGGCAGTGACGAAAGCTGATTGGTCCAGGACTCCAGCCTCTTACACAATCTTGAGTGTATAAAAGGCCGGGCAGGGAAAGGAAGGGTGCTTTTCTGCAGCTGCGCTGTAATAAGACCCGCTTACTTGTAGGCATACAGGGACTGCAGATAAGCCCGGACGTCTGTATTAGGTATTGTTGTCAGGAATAAACAATCCGGTTCTCATTCTATAATTTGGTTCTTTAAGATTCCCTTATCCTCTATTCGAAACCCACTTAGAGTCCTCAGGGGGAGGACAAACGCACGTACGTCACCCACGCAGAGGACGAAGAAGGAAGTGAGTGTTTGAAGACACAGGAAGATTGAAGAGGCTAGAAAAATCGGCAAGGCAACAAAAGAAAGAGAGGGAGGGAGGGAGGAAGAGAGGAAGGGGGGAAGGAGGGAAGGAAGAAGGGAAAGGGAAAGGGAAAGAAGGAAGGAAGAAGGGAAAGGGAAAGGAGGAAGGAAGGAAGGAAGAAGGGAAAGGGAAAGGAAAAAGGAAGGAAGGAAGAAGGGAAAGGGAAAGGAAGAGGGAAAGGAAAGGAAGAAGGGAAGGGAAGGAAGAAGGAAAAGAAGAAGGGAAGGGAAGGAAGAAGGGAAGGAAGGAAGAAGGGAAGGAAGAAGGGAAAGGGAAAGGAAGAAGGAAGGAAGGAAGGAAGGAAGGAAGAAGGGAAAGGGAAAGGGAGAAGGAAGGAAAGGAAAGAAAGAAGGAAGGGAAAGGGTGAAGGAAGGAAGGAAGGGGAAGGGAAAGGGAAAGGGAAAGGAAGAAGGAAGGAAAGGGAAGGAAAAAGGAAGGAAAGGGAAGGAAAAAGGAAGGAAAGGGAAGGAAGAAGGAAGGGAGAAGGAAGGAAAGGCAAGGAAGAGGGAAGGAATAGGGAAGGAAGAAGGAAGGCAAGGAAGAAGGAAGGCGGGGAAGAAGGGAAGGAAGGAAAGGAAAGGAAGAAGGGAAGGGACGGAAGGAAGGGAAGAAGGGAAGGAAGGGAAGGAAGGGAAGGGACGGAAGGAAGGGAGGAAGGGAAGAAGGGAAGAAGGGAAGGAAGGGAAGGAAGGGAAGGAAGGGAAGGAAGGGAAGAAGGGAAAAAAGGAAGAAGGGAAGGAAAGGAAGAAGGGAAGAAGGGAAGAAGGGAAGAAGGGAAGGAAGGGAAGAAGGGAAGAAGGGAAGGAAGGGAAGAGGGAAGGGAAGGAAGGGAAGGAAGGGAAGGAAGGGAAGGAAGGGAAGGAAGGGAAGGAAGGGAAGGAAGGGAAGGAAGGGAAGGAAGGGAAGGAAGGGAAGGAAGGGAAGAGGGAAGGGAAGGAAGGGAAGAGGGAAGGGAAGGAAGGGAAGGAAGGGAAGAGGGAAGGGAAGAAGGGAAGGAAAGGAAGAAGGGAAGGAAATGAAGAAGGGAAGGAAATGAAGAAGGAAGAAATGAAGAAGGAAGAAATGAAGAAAGAAGGGAAGAGGGAAGAAGGGAAGAAAGGGAGAAGGGAAGGAAGGAAGGAAGAAGGGAAGGAAGGAAGAAGGGAAGGAAGGAAGGAAGGAAGGAAGAAGGGAAGAAAGGAAGGAGGGAAGAAAGGAAGAAGGGAAGAAAGGAAGAAGGGCAGGAAAGGAAGAAAGGAAGGAAAGGAAGGGAAGAAAGGAAGAAAGGAAGAAAGAAAACACAATTTTAAAAAAGGAAGAAAAAAAGGAAGAAAGAAAGAAAGGAAGAAAGAAAGAAAGGAAGAAAGAAAAGACAATTCTAAAAAAGGAAGAAAGAAAGAAAGAAAGAAAGGAAGAAAGAAAACACAATTTTAAAAACAGACATAAAATGTGGCTATACGATACGGAGAGCAAATGAGAAAGTGTCATTTCTGTAGCGACAGAAATGCGTTTAATATTATGATGTGAAACGTATTCTTAAATCACTTATGCTGTAATTTGATAGTGTAAAAAAAATCAAATAAAAATAATTACATTAACTCGACTTTCTTGGAGGGTGGGGGTGCCATAAAGGAGGCGTGTCATCTATTGAAGTTGTTTATCACCCCCCCTGCTGCCCTTTTTGTGTATCTTTGACGGACAAACGTCACTGCTTTAACAAAGAAATGACAACACGGTGAGTCAAAATGGCTGACACTCCTCCATCTGTCCTTCCTGCTTGCTTCCGAGGGAGTAAGCAGCAGCAGGCGGGATGAGGAGCATTAGCCCCAGCTAATGTCCTTAATGTGTGGACCCCTCCCCCCCATCCTCACCTTGCTGACCTTTTCAACTCACACTGATTTCTTCCGGGAGAATGTATGACCCCTTTTATGGACGCTCACTGGCCAAATATATGAATATTCCTCAGGGTATATGTGGAATGATAAGCTGCCCTTCGTGCTACTAAATCATGTGTGTTGTCAACGTATCAATTTCTTTGTTTGGGTCCAGACAACAGGATGAAGATGGGAGCAATGTCTGCAATCATCAGCAAACGCAGCATCATTGATTTGACCTTTAACCCTCTAAACACGAAGCACAGATTCTTATTAATGCCATATCATTTTTTAGGATGTCATGAAGTACTTTGAATTGATTTTTGTGTTTTTTAATTAATAAAAAGGTATTCCACAACACCCCTGCGATACATTATATAGTGTATACTTTTTTGCAAGAATTTTGCATGTTGGATCTTCAGGAGGGTGGAAGTTGAGCTTCAAAATGCAACAAGAAGATTGCTGAGCTGCACAAGCAAAGCCTCTCAAAGTGCACCATTTCCACTGAGGTTGGACGCAGTAAGACAGCCTTTGAGCCTTCTTCAAAGATCCTGAGGGTTATGGAACAAAACAGTCAATTGGTGTACCCCCAAAAATGTCACCGGCCCTGAGCTGGAGGCTTCCATTGGCTGTCCGTCAAAACAAAGACCAACGTCGACCCAAATGAAGGTTGTTACTGGTGCCAAGTGCGGTCCAATCATCATCAAACGGCATCTGCCAGGGAAGGCTTTTAAGAAGAAAAATCAACTTCAGACGTCTCGTCTCTTTCAATGCCACAAAATCGGCAATTTGGAATTTGCACCAGAGCACCAACCACGAGACAGTTTAAGGGGACCTATTATGCTCATTTTTCAGCCTTTTGTATTGAGTTGTGGACTCCTATAGAGCAGCTACACACAATAACCAGCACAGAAAGTGTTCTCGTTTTTCCAGAATCTGCATCTATTCAGCTGTATTTACTCGGACTTTGTGATTCCCACGAAAACGGTCTGTTTTAATGTATTTTCACCTATGGCACGCCCACGCCCACCACTGCTGTGGTTGGTCACACTCCCGAGTATATAGAAAGAGTTCCGGTTTGTGCCGCTAACTGAGTAGACGAACGGTACAGGAGTTGATAATAAATTCAAATGTTGGCTTTTAACATACAGCCATATGTGTTGGATCCCGAATCCAATCCGGAAGTAGAGGCTGGACAGCCTGAAGTTTCTCAAGAAAAGAGGTTATTACAAGACTCCCCTCAATGGTAAGTAGCGTTAGCATTTTAGCGTTAGCTTCAGCGGTTTTCTACAGCATCGGTAATGTGTTTTGTGGGACTACGAGTGTGTAAAAAACGTGGGTAGAGCCACTAATTGTGGTGGCAAAAGGCTATTAGTATCCCCGCTTCCACGATGCTATGATGCTACACAGACAAGCACTTTTGCTCCATGACTTACGCAAAATAAACACACTTAGGACACTGATAAACTAATACTTACTACTTGCCCTTCGGACTATTTCACAAGTAACGTTGGAAAGGCCATAAAAGGCCATAAAAAGCCATAGCATTTCAGTATGTGGAATCAAACTATGGAATGGATTGAGTAAGGAAATCAAACAATGCACAACAATGAGCCAATTCAAGAAACAATACAAGCAGTTGATGTTTGCTAAATACAAGGATGAAGAGTCTTGAACCAGTCATGATGTGCTATATATATATATCACTATATTGACACTTACTATGGTACCCATTATGGCATTGGATGCTTATATCACCTCGTACTTGGGTACAAGGTGCATTATAAAAAATGAAAATAAATTAAAAAGTCTTAAACTGTGTTATGGAAAGCAGGAAGTGAACAAATGTAACAGTTACTGATTGTAAAAGTACCAGATGGAGGGGTAGGATTTAATAAGCTTTGCTTCTTCCTACTCCTTTTGGACATGTGGAACTGTGAACTGATTATGGGATGCACTCAATTGTAATCTGATGCATGTTGAAATGAAATAAAACCATTACCATTAGCAAAGGCGTCAGGCTTCAGCAGCAGCACTAGTTTGTCAGCTAGTCCAGCTCCATACTGGTCCATGTTCCCAAAACAGTCCAGTGTGAAATGCCCTTGACAGATTAAAATAAATTTATTTTGCTGGTAGGGAATCAGGAACTCCAACCGCTTGTGCCTGATGGTGGCGTATTTAGGAATTGGAAACAAATGTGGCTTTCCCTTTTGAGGCATTGCTAGCAAGTAAACAGCGGAGCAGCGCTTGGTGGAGAGACTTTATCTGGCTTACAGCCATGCCCATATAAGGAAGTCAGCCCCTCTGTGACATCACAAAGAGGCAGTTTTACCAAGCTTTTTGAAACTGAGCAAAAACCTCATTATCTGAAACTTTGGTATCATTTAACACGAGAATACAAAATTCTAACTACATTTATATGTCAGAAAAGTGGAAAAGGCATAATAGCACATTCTCGTGCACGTGTGCAATCGCCATTTTGCAATGCAACTCTGAGCAACTCTCTGGCAGGCGACAAAAAGCGGTCACAACACCGTAGTAGTATTTTCCGCTGTTAGCGTATAGCGAGCTAGTGCAGAGGAGTTAATGGAGTTAACCCTGTATGATGGCAAAACGAACGTGCGGTGCCACATCCACTCACCAAGCTAAAGTTTCAAAAGAAGGTCTTTCAAGGTGGACTGGTTGGCCAGAGAGTAGATGCCCTCTGTGAAGCCTCCTGGAAACACTGGCATCAAGCATGCCAGAAGCCATTTGTCAACTGATTAACACCAATGGCATAGCGAGTCATTGCTGGCTCCTTATTTCAACATGTTTCTGTTTTAAGGGGCATTGGGGCTTTAAAGCTTGTTTGAATAAATCACATACTCACTTTTTTGCATTTTGAAACTGATAACCTCTTCACAATCTAACAGTGCACAATGTACATTTTTGCAGTTTTTCAACTGGTCTTAAACGTCTCATCAGGAGTGTCAAGGGTGCATCCTACGGGACTGATTCTGATAAGTTATGATTCTGTAATGAAAATGAACACAGCAGAATCTTTTGCCAGAGCTTCCTGAGCTTTGCTGGATCAGCAACACTTTGTGTGCCGGAAGTGGATGAATGTCTCCAGATGAGAACATAAAGACGCTTGATGCTTTTATATTTCCGTATTGTATGAAATTGCTCCCACCGGTATTATTCCTCTCCTAGATGAAGATTAGTGGAATGTCCACTTATCACACTGACAGGTCTTTTAGTGGCTTTCAAAGACACCTCCGTTTTGTGGAACACGGTTTTGACTTAGTGTGAAGAGTTATTTGTTGAATACATCAAATGTGGCGTGGAAAGTTTGGATTTCTGTTTGTGTTCGAAGTAAGTTTAGCTTTCCTTGTGTCAAGTTGTAAAGAAAATGAGGCACGTTGTAAAAATACACACTGTGTGATACAGAAACAAATGCTCATGCAGGAATAAAGTCATTAAAATGTAGGAAGAGAAAGAAGATGACGGACTGACCTTTGCACAGAGAAGATGAAGAGGCGGAGTGCTGCTCCTCTGATGAGTGAACGCGTGCATGGAGCGATGGAGGGATGCGGGGAGGAGGGGCCAGCCGGCTCCATGCGTCATTGGAGCGTTGACAGTCAGCTCATTTGGACCGAAACAAGAACCAGAAGTGGGGAAGCCTCCCGTGTCGCGCTGGCTTGTGTTGACAAGTCCTCTGTGGCTCCACCTGCAGCCCTCCTCGGCCGTCACCATGACAACAAAAGACGTGCAGCAGGTTAAACGCATTCCTGGACGCATGCCGTCCTAACAGGTGCCGCTTTGGAGGAGGAGTCTTTCCCGGGGGCTCCGCTGAGGAGCAGGTCCAACATGCGTACAAATGTGAAGCAGGTGGAAGCTTCTGGAAGCTTTTTGATTAACAGATTGGCAGAAGTTTTCCTTCTCTTTACCATCCCAACGGTGCCCTCTGTAGCAACCTGAGGATGATGAGTGAAGATGTTGCTGAGGCGGTTGTCATGGTTACCGGGTGGGGTTCATTCTTCAATAATGTGTTGTATTTGTTAATGCGGTGGACAAAGTACTCCCGTAGAACTTTCTTTTACTCTCAATAATAAGGGTGTCCAAAGTACGGCCTGAGGGCTAGAGCCAGTCAGTATATAATAAAAATTAAATACTAATTGCATTAAACTTTTTTGTCACTATTTTTTTATTGTGTCAGTCTACAATCTTTTGATGGTCTTGTAGTCCAGTCCAGTCTTGTGTAGGTCTACAATCTTTTGATAGTCTTGTAGTCCATTCAAATCTTGTGTAGGTCTACAATCTTATTGATGACTTTGTAGTCCAGTCCAGTCTGGTGTAGGTCTACAATCTTTTGATGGTCTTGTAGTCCAGTCCAGTCCAGTCTTGTGTAGGTCTAATACTCGTCGTAACAGGCATTGCTGGAGACAGCTATGAAGAGGGGGTACTTATGTGACCTTTGGTCTTGGGCAAAGATAATCTTAGGGCTTTTTCCTCATAAATTTACACCCATTTTTCTCGTTAATTTACAAATTATTGCCATAAATTTATGACTTTATTCTCAAAATCTCAGTCAGATTATTTTAATACTCGTCGTAACAGGCATTGCTGGAGACAGCTACGGAGAGGGGGCACTTATGTGACCTTTGGTCTTGGGCAAAGATAATCTTAGGAGTTTTTGTTCACAAATTTACACCCATTTTTCTCGTTAATTTACAAATTATTGCCATATATTATGACTTTATTCTCAAAATTATTCTCAAAATGTCAGATTATTTTAATAGTCCATCATAACAGGTATTGCTGGAGACAGGTATGAAGAGGGGGTACTTATGTGACCTTTGGTCTTGGGCAAAGATAATCTCAGGACTTTTTGCTTATAAATTTACACCCATTTTTCTCCTTAATTTACAAATTATTGTCATAAATTTATGACTTTATTCTCAAAATCTCAGATTATTTTAATAGTCCGTCACAACAGGCATTGCTGGAGACAGCTATGAAGAAGGTGTACTTATGTGACCTTTGGTCTTGGGCAAAGATAATCTTGGGACTTTTTGCTCATAAATTTACACCCATTTTTCTCATTAATTTACAAATTATTGCCATAAATTTATGACTTTATTCTCAAAATCTCAGATTATTTTAATACTCCATCATAAACTTACACCTTTTTTTCTCCTTAATTTACAACTTTATTGCCATAATTTTTTTTTACTTTATTCTCAAAATCTCTTGATTACTTTAATAGTCCGTCATAACAGGTATTGCTGGAGACAGCTATGAAGATGGGGTACTTATGTGACCTTTGGCTCTAATAGTAATTTTGGGACCGAAGGCTAAAATTGTCATTGACAATTAATACATCAGCACACGTCATTCCAATTTCCACATGCCACATATGTGAGAAGGAGTTTGACGCATCGGGCATCGTACATCGTACATCGGGCTTTCTATTGGTCGTGTGCTGGTGGACGGTCATCATCACTTGTAGCTCCAATCACACCCGCCTCCCTGTTGACTAATGACTTATGGGGTTGTAAACGGAGACCTGTGATCAGTCAAACTGTTGAACAAAGAAGGCAGATGCTTACGGTAAAAACATGTTTCCGTTGTGTGAACCAAGAGCAGACGAGGTGTGTGCGTGTGTGTCTTCATTACCTCCCTGTGTACAAAGTAAAGTGATGTCATGTAACGACTTTAACGCTGTGGTACTGCTTATTCTAATTATTGAAGTATTTTATTGCTGAGGCCATGCGATTGGAGAGCGAGTAGAGCATCGTCTGTTTTGTGCATCGGTGTCAAAAGGTGTTGAGAGCAGGAAGCTGCAGGCTGCAGACATCTGAGCTTATCTAATGGTGGCTTATTGGCACCCCAGGACACACACATATACACACACACACACACATACTGATGGAGGGTAAAGTGTCACTGTGGTGTTGCTCAGGGACATGAGTGAACTTCAGCAGTCATTCAGTCAGAGAAGATTTCATTTCTGCTGGACTGCACTTCTGCAAACATTCTCTCTTCGAACGCACTTCCTTCACTTCCTCTTCATTAATAATTGCTCAAAAAATACTGATTCTTTTCCTGTTCACTTACTTCTTCGGACAGGGGTGTTCAAAGTGCGGCCCGGGGGCCACAACGTATTCTCTCAAGCCTTGAGTCATTCAGGTTGATCCGAGTCAGTACATGTGTCTTCTTGTGCAGGAGGATTGGCGGGCATGACACAAAAGTGTCCCAATGATGCTTTTCCTGCTTACTGTGCTCCCAACTCTCTTGACATCATCAAGCAGCTCCTCCATGCCTTTGTGGGATTGCCTTTGCGGCCTCACTTTTCTCATAATCATAATTACCCAACCAGGTGGAATCTTTCATGGAGCTCCAGAGCAAGGATGATTGATGGTTATCTTCAATTTCTTGGTCTTGTAGTCCATTCCAGTCTTGTGCATGTCTACAATTTTTTTGTGATGGTCTTGTGGTACATTCCAGTTTTGTCCAGGTCCCCCATCTTGTTGATGGGCTTAGAGTCTATTCCGGTCTTGTGCGGTGATACAATCTTGTTGAATGGTCTGGCAGTCCTTTCCAATTTTGTGTAGGTCTACAATCTTATTGATGACTTTGTAGTCCAGTCCAGTCTCGTGTAGGTCTACAATCTTATTGATGACTTTGTAGTCCAGTCCAGTCTCGTGTAGGTCTACAATCTTATTGATGACTTTGTAGTCCAGTCCAGTCTTGTGTAGGTCTACAATCTCTTGATGGTCTTGTAGTCCAGTCCAGTCCAGTCTTGTGTAGGTCTACAATCTTTTGATGGTCTTGTAGTCCAGTCCAGCCCAGTCTTGTGTAGGTCTACAATCTTATTGATGATTTTGTAGTCCAGTCCAGTCTTGTGTAGGTCTACAATCTTTTGATGATTTTGTAGTCCAGTCCAGTCTTGTGTAGGTCTACAATCTTTTGATGGTCTTGTAGTCCAGTCCAGTCCATTCTTGTGTAGGTCTACAATCTTTTGTGGTCCATTCTAATCTGGTTTAAAACTGCAGTCTTGAGCGATATGAATGGAAGAGTGTTTGAGTGACAGGTGTATGATGAGTTTGGTTGAGGAGTATTTTCTTAAAAGGGCCTCAACTAAAATAAAAAGTGATCTGTGGGGGTCAGAACGCTTGCAGGTTGATCTAATACAAATAAATGGATAACCTTTATTTCATGTTTTCTGGATTTCTTTAAAGCGGCACGGCGGTTGAGTGGTTAGCACGCAGACCTCACAGCGAGGAGACCAGAGTTCAATTCCACCCTCGGCCATCTCTGTGTGGAGTTTGCATGTTCTCCCTGTGCATGTGTTGGTTTTCTCCGGGTACTCCGGTTTCCTCCCACATTCCAAAAACATGCTAGGTTAATTGGCCACTCCAAATTGTCCATAGGTATGAATGTGAGTGTGAATGGTTGTTTGTCTATATGTGCCCTGTGATTGGCTGGCCACCAGTCCAGGGTGTACGCCGCCTCTCGCCCAAAGACAGCTGTGAGGAAAAAGCGGTAGAAAATGAATGAATGGATTTCTTTAATTTTATGAAAAATCAACGATGCTCCTTGTAATCCGGTGAGTTCCAAAACCTGTAAAACTGTTGTTGTGCTACTTTGGTGAGGACTCGGCTAAACCAAACTTAACTCAACTAAACTCACCATTTAGTTTTGCCTTATAAAAATATGGTACATTCTCTCTCTGCTACAGTAAACCTACTATAGTTCTACTATAGACAGTTTATATCTTTATGGGGGGGGGTGAACTTACTAAATCAGCCCCCCCGGCCAACATTTGGTGTCTCTGAAGTCTTCAGCTTTGAGCAGAGAAGAAGCTGATATTTAGCATGCAAACACGGCACCTTTAAATGTGAACCATTGCCTTAAAGTCAATGATTTAAATGTCACTGTGCTGTGTGGGTAAGCACACACACACCCACACACACACATCCAATTAGTGCAGCAGCTTGTTCAACATTTCTACAAGGACCCCAGCAATGATGTAGCATTTTGTTTCTCGAGTGATAGTGTGCTAGAAATCAAAGTGATCATCATTAAAGTCATTCTTAGCCTTTCCATAAAGTCCACCCAGCGTCCCTCCATCATCAGCCCAGTGTAAAACACAAGACGACAGGGGAGAGGACAGCAGAGTTGAGTGTACTTGTCCGGTGAGCCGTGTCGTACTCACACAGCCATCACGGCGGTCACCTTTTAATGAACGAAATCCTCTGACAGAGCAGTCACGCTCATGATGAGATGACACTAATGGCGTCAGTCCATCGATTATTCATCGCGGGTGTCAGAAGCACTCCTCGTCACAATCGTCACATCATGACACGGGAACATGGCTTAAATGTGACAAACGGGCCAATAAAGACCGGTGAGGAACTTGCATATGGGGCAAGCGAGGCGGTGCCCCACCAAAACCAGCCAGCAGCATTTTACGTATTGTTTGCCTAAAATAAGCATTTCCAAGCATAACAATGGCTAAATGTAGTCAAATACTAAATTATAAGGCATTCAGAAGACAAATTCAAAGGCATTGCAATAATAATAATCACTGAAACTCAACTCTGACATCACTTCCCTTTCTATCCACTCCCACTCATCTCCCCTAGCACCATCACACAGCCTTATTTAGGTCTTATTTTCTGTTATTATGTCTGCTATATTGGGTAATAGCAGTGTAAAGGTGATTAAAGGGGAGTTTTCATGTCAAAAGTGCTCTAATAATGTAAAAAAGCGTATTTAGAAGGTCGTAAGCAGGTTTTCTACGCTCTAAGTACAAAAATAATAGAATCTCACATTGCGAAAATTCACAAATGTGTTTAATAAGCGTGTGAGGCGTATTTAGGGTTTAAACCTGCATTGTCGAGGCGAGTGAACATTGGCAATTGAAGAGAGAAGAGAAGGGTTCCGGAACTGAATCTAATTTAATAATCACAATGTTCTCAATCAGAAATCTCTCCACACTCTTTATTGCTCTCTGGTTCTACCATATCTTACTTATTGTGTGGAAATATGGGCTAATAACTATAAAAGCAATCTTCACTCACTAAATGTACTGCAAAAAAGGTCAGTAAGGATAATTCATAATGCCGCCTACAGAGAACATACTAACTCCTTATTTCTAAAATCACAAATACTTCAACTTGCTGATATAGTTCATCTTCAAACAGCTAAAATAATGCATAAGGCTAAAAATAACCAATTACCTAAAAATGTCATCCAATACTTCTCTACAAGAGAGGAGAAATATGATCTCAGGGAAGAAGTACATTTGAAACACTTATATGCTAGGACTACGTTATGCTAGCCATAGCATTTCAGTATGTGGAATCAAACTATGGAATGGATTGAGTAAGGAAATCAAACAATGCACAACGATGAGCCAATTCAAGAAACAATACAAGCAGTTGATGTTTGCTAAATACAAGGATGAAGAGTCTTGAACCAGTCATGATGTGCTATATATATCACTAAATTAAATAAAATTAAATGAACTTAAATTAAATTAAATTAAATTAAATTAAATTAAATTAAATTAAATATTTTGAGTACCAATTATGTATATAGTATATGGTACCCATTATGTCATTGGATGGTCATATCACCTTATACTTCGGTACGAGGTGCATTATTAAAAAAACAAACAAACAAACAAAAAAAACGTATAAACTGTATTATTGAAAGCAGGAAGTGAACAAATGTAACAGTTACTGATTGTAAAAGTACCAGATGGAGGGGTAGGATTTAATAAGCTTTGCTTCTTCCTACTCCTTTTGGACATGTGGAACTGGGAACTGATTATGGGATGCACTCAATTGTAATCTGATGCATGTTCAAACGAAATTAAACCATTACCATTACCATTCCCATTCCCATTCCCATTGCATCATTACATCACTTTTATTGCAAATGTTTGAAATCACAGGATTTGTTAAAAAATAAACATTTTTATGGGCACCTCCATGACTTTCTGGTGGTGTCGGAACTTAGCTCCCATGAAGTAAATGATGACGTATTTGTAAAGTGTCTGACTGCCAACTCTCCCTGTCCTTGCCTTGCTGTCTGGGGCAGTGTATCCCACTGCCTTGCTAGTCGGGACTATCTTATTTTTTTACAGGTATGTGAGCAATGCATAAAACGTTCTGCCTGGCAACTAACGTAACTAACAAACATTTGAGCACGTTGTTGCTGGAAGAGACATTTTGGATTCAAAAGTGGGAGTGAGAGTAAAAATGGGTTTTAACTTTTATTTCTAACACACACACGCACCTATCAGCAGGTTTGTTAACTTCAGCAGCTACCTTCTCAATCAGACTATTGATCTGTGTGTGTGTGTGTGTGTGTGTCCACCATCATTCACTTTGTTGTCTATAGCGCTGCTGCTAATTGCTTACAGCGTGTGTAATTGAATGTTCCCTGAGGAGCCTTTCCAAATACTGATTGTATGTGTGTATGTGAGCTAGAGTGTATGGCCTTTACCTTTAATTAGCTGATTTTTCCCCACACTTGAATTTAAAAACTAAAATTAATGAATAATTAAAACTGCAAGCAGTGATGAGCGGGCTCGAGCACCCCGACGCGGTCGGGGGTACGCGCGGGTCGGGGGCGCGCGCGGGTCCGGACGGGCGCGCGGACGCGCCGTACGAAAAACCGCGGCGATCGGATAAGCGGTAAGGGAGTTACGGCATTTACAAATTTCCACCAGGAGGGGGCGACACCGGCGGCGAGGCGGGTGCGCGGTCACGTCTCGTCCGACGCCCCGAACCGCCATAAAAAAAATTCGCAACAATGGGACCGTGCGGTAGGTACTTCCCATATATTGTGGAGAAACACGACCAAAAGTGGTTTTATGCTGTAGCTTAGTGACAACTTAAGTTCTATGACCCCCCCCCCCCACACACCTATAAAAAGAAAAAACATGCCATGCTTATGATTTTGTAACTTTTATTTTCATGAAAGTGCACTTGTTTATTTTACTCCTCACGCATGGAGTGGCCTGCACGCTGTCCGCTTGCCTTACGTTGCCACCACCCCCAGGCCCGCCCCGGCCTCAGCGATGCTCACCTGCATGTTTTAAGGCTGCCCAGCACCCCCCCTCCCCCTCTTTTTTTCCTTCCATCCTTCTCACCACACGTGCCAACACGCTTCCTGTCCTTAAGTGATTCAACTGTCTTAAATGAAAACAGGTTTTGATTTAACAATAATAGCCAAGCTAAGCTAGGTGTCCACCAGTAGTGTACATACATGCACTTTCACTTAGCGTCATTGTGTTGAAAAGCAGTAGATTATCCACCAAAACGAGGTTACTGTATGTGGTGATTGTATATATACATCCATGATAGCTATGGACATTTCATCAAAGGCCTGACACCGTGTTAAAGCTGTATGTTTTTATTATTATTATTGTTATTATTACGTCTGCTGGCATTGAAGAAAATGTTGCAAAACACGTTGGCTGGATCAGCCCAATGGAACCTCCAAAGTCGATCACAGCTAGCTTTGAAAAGCTAGTTTTCTTATAAGAAATCATGAAAACTATGTGTTCCAGAGTCAAACTATCATAAAAGTCTTTAACTGTACAGGCAATGTTTTAACTCATTTTAATATTTTTTATTTAATCTTCATGTGTCAAAATGTAGCCGTAAAGTAAAAAAAATAAAATGGAAAATAATGGAGCAGTAGAAGAAAGATGTCGGTGGCGCAATACTGGCCTCTAGTGGGTTTCCTAGGTACTGCAGGATTTTTTTATTATGGCGATCGCTCAAAAAGCAGAACATTCCTTTTTTTTAGCAATATTTTTTTTTTAGAACTTTGGAGGTTCCATTTTTGTTTTCAGTCATTTTAATGCACTTTAATCTACCCAACTCACGTCAATAGAATTAATGAAAAGCTATCTAAATATATATAGATATACAGTATATATGTTGAGTCTGTGTAGGTGTGTATACGCTCAGTTTATTTAAAGAGGTAGTTTTTGTGACGTCACATCCCACGACACAATGCTGTTTGCGTTCTATTTATTATCGATCGATGCCAAACGGTCGACTATTGGATGGTCTCAGGAGTTTTATTTTCACACGAAAAAGAAGCATTTGAGCAATCTGCAGCACCAAAATTTTTTGTTCTCGTTGTCTGAGTTACTTCTATGCAACATGAATCCCCCCCACCCTCCAAATCCAAAATGCGTGAACGTACGTCCGTGCGTGCTGGTTGTGTTTGACCGTCTCGTGGTGCGACACAGTTGTGTGCGCGCGTGTGTGTGTGTGTGTGTGTGTGTGCGTGTGTGTGTGTGCGTGCGCCCTGGCACCAAGATGAAACCTACAAGACGGGAAACTTGAGGTGTGAGGAGCACTTGTAACTGTTGATGCTGTATAAAATGGAGAAAGACTTATTTTAATGTGTGTAAATACAAAGTGTACAAAAATGGAGAACAAACTATAAAAGTCAAATGTAGAGCAAATAAACAGAAAATGGTTCAATAAATGTTGTGATGTAAGAGACTTTGCAGCTGCATTTTTTTTAATAACCTGGACAATCAGTGTGCTGGAATATGTGAGGAAGTGTTGAGCCACTCTTAGCAGCAACAACTGCAATCAAGTGTTTGTTAACTTGCAATGAGTCTCTTAAAGCGCTGTGGAGGAATTTTGGCCCACAGTGATCCTGTGTCTTAAGAAGGTAAGCACGGAAGAACACATGTGAGGTCAGAGGTCACAGTGTTGGTGTTTATGTTGGGTGTCTGTCTGGTATAATAGAATAAAGACACATTGTGGTCCATAGTGTTCTCCTGGCAGTCTGTAGCCAGGGTTTATTAATCAATATTTATCACTGTTCTTTCACCTGCATTCAATAGTATCACACAGTATCAATACAGTCAACTTTCAAAGCACTTTTTGTCCATTCACAATCCTGCATCGTTATACTCGGTCATTTCTTGTCCATTTGGCAAAACACAAGGCCTCATGATGAAGTTTTGTTTCACAGTAGTAAACCTTTTACACTTGTCACAACGTTTTGCACATTTTTGCTTTTTTATTTGTCAAGTTTGCAGTTTTTGATTTTTGACACCATAGCAAACAAGAGCTGTTGTTTTGTTTTACCATTTTTCCTGGGGGGAAAAAAACTTTGGTGATTTAGTGTTTTTTTTTTTAGATTTGTCACACACACACACACACACACACACACGACCTCTTTTTTTTTTTTAAAAACGTGCAAAAAAAAAAATCATCACACTTGTCACAACATTTTTTCCTTTTTTTGGTCAAGTTTGCAGTTTATGATTTTTGTTTTTGACACCATGGCAAACAAGAGCTGTCATTCAGTTTTTTGTGTGCCCTTTGTTTTACCATTTTTCCTGCGGGGAAAAACAACTTTGGTGATTGAGTTAGTGTTATTTTTAGATATGTCACACAAGTGTTTTTAAAGTTAGTGCTTTGATTATGACACACACGCACACACACAAGACCTCTTGTTTTTTAAACGTGCAAAAAAAAAAATCATCACACTTGTCACAACATTTTGCAAATTTTTTGCTTTTTTTTTTGGTCAAGTTTGCAGTTTTTGACACCATGGCAAACACAAGAGCCGTCGTTATTCAATTTTTTGTGACCCTTTGTTTTACCGTGTTTCCTGGAAAAAAAAACCTTTGAGTTAGTGTTATTTTTAGATTTGTCACACAAGTGCTTTGATTATGACACACACAAGACCTCTTGTTTTTTGTTTTTTTTTTTAAACCTTCAAAAAAAAAAATCACCACACTTGTCACAACATTTAGCAAATTTTTTGCTTTTTTTTTGGTCAAGTTTGCAGTTTTTGACACCATGGCAAACACAAGAGCTGTCGTTATTCAATTTTTTGTGACCCTTTGTTTTACCGTGTTTCCTGGAAAAAAAAACCTTTGAGTTAGTGTTATTTTTAGATTTGTCACACAAGTGTTTTTAAAGTTAGTGCTTTGATTATGACACACACACACACACAAGACCTCTTGTTTTTTAAACGTGCAAAAAAAGAAATCACACTTGTCACAACATTTTGCAAATTTTTTGTTTTTTTTTTGGTCAAGTTTGCAGTTTTTGACACCATGGCAAACACAAGCGCTGTTATTCAGTTTTTTGTGACCCTTTGTTTTACCGTGTTTCCTGGAAAAAAACCTTTGAGTTAGTGTTATTTTTAGATTTGTCACACAAGTGCTTTGATTATGACACACACAAGACCTCTTGTTTTTTGTTTTTTTTTTTTAAACCTTCAAAAAAAAAAAATCACACTTGTCACAACATTTTGCAAATTTTTTGCTTTTTTTTTGGTCAAGTTTGCAGTTTGACACCATGGCAAACACAAGAGCCGTCGTTATTCAATTTTTTGTGACCCTTTGTTTTACCGTGTTTCCTGGAAAAAAAAACCTTTGAGTTAGTGTTATTTTTAGATTTGTCACACAAGTGCTTTGATTATGACACACACAAGACCTCTTGTTTTTTTTTTTTTTTTTTAAACCTTCAAAAAAAAAAAATCACCACACTTGTCACAACATTTAGCAAATTTTTTTGCTTTTTTTTTGGTCAAGTTTGCAGTTTTTGACACCATGGCAAACACAAGAGCTGTCGTTATTCAATTTTTTGTGACCCTTTGTTTTACCGTGTTTCCTGGAAAAAAAAACCTTTGAGTTAGTGTTATTTTTAGATTTGTCACACAAGTGCTTTGATTATGACACACACAAGACCTCTTGTTTTTTTTTTTTTTTTTTAAACCTTCAAAAAAAAAATCATCACACTTGTCACAACATTTAGCAAATTTTTTGCTTTTTTTTTGGTCAAGTTTGCAGTTTTTGACACCATGGCAAACACAAGAGCTGTCGTTATTCAATTTTTTGTGACCCTTTGTTTTACCGTGTTTCCTGAAAAAAAAAACCTTTGAGTTAGTGTTATTTTTAGATTTGTCACACAAGTGCTTTGATTATGACACACACAAGACCTCTTGTTTTTTGTTTTTTTTTTAAACCTTCAAAAAAAAAAATCACACTTGTCACAACATTTTGCAAATTTTTTGCCAAGTTTGCAGTTTTTGACACCATGGCAAACACAAGAGCTGTCGTTTGTCACACAAGTGCTTTGATTATGACACACACACACAAGACCTCTTTATTTTTTTTAAACCTTCAGACACAGTATACACATTTTGTTCCAGTTTTACAGTGGTTAACTTGTGTGACCAACCTTTTAACACTTGTCCCAACAATGTTTTGCACCTTTTGCTTTTGTGAAGTTTGCACATTTTGATTTTTGTTTTGATTTTGACACACACAAGAGCTCTTGTTAAGAAGTTATTTCATACATTTGTGACAAGTTTCTGTTTTGCTTTTTGAAAACACCATACACAAGAATTTTTTCCCCTTTTACACAAACTGCGCAGTGAGTGTGTTTAAATTCTTTTGACACTTGTGTGACCTTACGTTTAAATAGTTTGCCTTTTTTGTTTTTTTACAGTGGTTAACTTGTGTGACAACGTTTATCCCCATGGCAAGTTTTCAAAGTCTGTGCTTTTACCCAGTAAAAAGGCTTACCTTACCTTACCTCTTACCTTAAGGATAAGAACAAATAAGTGGTTGAATGAATATGGATGATTAAAAACACAACTCCACATGAAGGTATCCATCCTTGCGCGTCTTTAAAAGGTACCTGGTACAAAAAAATAAAGACAGTTAGTTCAGATTTTGCATTTGACATTGAGATTTAGCACTTTAGCAGACATCTGTAGAAACACGACTCAGCACAATATGTCAGTATCATAAGCTAGCATGTTTTAGTTAGTCTGCCAAAAATTACTTGGCAGCTCAGACATTTGGTGAAGTACAATTTAGTAGAGTGTATCGAGAAAAGTTGCTGGCATAGTAGCTAGGTGCATACTTACATACTGCAGTTCTGGTGGCCAAGTCGGTTAGCCGGTTCTGGTCGCATCCAAACTGCAGTTCAACAGGACAGGTAAGTTAGCTGGTTCTGGTTGCATCCACACTGCAGTTCAACAGGACAGGTTAGTTAGCTGGGTGCACAAATACATAAATATATATACGTAATACATACAAATACTGCACTTCAAGAGGCCAAGTTAGTTAGCTGGTTCTGGTTGCATCCACACTGCAGTTCAACAGGCCAACTGTGGTACCTGTGTGGATACGTGCATACATACATACATACATACATACTGCAGTTGAAGAGGCCAAGTTAGTTAGCTGGGTGCAGACATACATACTGCAGTTCTGGTGGCCAAGTCGGTTAGCCGGTTCTGGTCGCATCCAAACTGCGGTACCTGTGTGGATACGTGCATACATACATACTGCAGTTGAAGAGGCCAAGTTAGTTAGCTGGGTGCAGACATACATACTGCAGTTCTGGTGGCCAAGTCGGTTAGCCAGTTCTGGTCGCAGGCCAACTGTGGTACCTGTAAAACACACACACAAACACACACACAAACACACACAAAAACACACACACAAACACAAACACACATAAACATACATACATACACGTAAACATATACATACATACATACACACACACGCACGCATAAACATACATATGCACGCGCGCACGCACATACATACATACATACGTACGTACGCACGCACACATACAAAAACATACACAAACATACACAAACATACACACATACATACACACACACACACATATACATAAACATACATACACAAACATATATACATACATACACACACACACACATAAACATATACATACATACACATACACACACACGCACGCACGCACAAACATACATACACATAAACATACATACGCACGCGCGCACGCACATACATACGCACGCACGCACGCAGACACTGCAGTTCAAGAGGCCAAGTTAGTTAGCTGGGTGCAAACATACATACATACATACATACATACATACATACATACATACATACATACATACATACATACATACATACATACTGCAGTTGAAGAGGCCAAGTTAGTTAGCTGGGTGCAGACATACATACTGCAGTTCTGGTGGCCAAGTCGGTTAGCCGGTTCTGGTCGCATCCAAACTGCAGGCCAACTGTGGTACCTGTGTGGATACGTGCATACATACATACATACATACATACATACTGCAGTTGAAGAGGCCAAGTTAGTTAGCTGGGTGCAGACATACATACTGCAGTTCTGGTGGCCAAGTCGGTTAGCCGGTTCTGGTCGCATCCAAACTGCAGGCCAACTGTGGTACCTGTGTGGATACGTGCATACATACATACATACATACTGCAGTTGAAGAGGCCAAGTTAGTTAGCTGGGTGCAGACATACATACTGCAGTT
>NC_080483.1:4522500-4632500 GCF_030265055.1 Doryrhamphus excisus | reverse complement strand
AAAAGAACCGAAAATTGCAAAATAACAAATTACGTCATCTAGCGACTTCTTGCATAGCCAATAGCTTTTTTTTTTTTTTTTTTTTTTACAGAGGAGTCGGCATTGAATTAATGCAAAGACCGAAGAAAAAAAACATTTAGAGACGGTCCCCACGCTTCTATAGAGATAAATGTTCGTCAGACTGCTCACAGTTTGCGGGAACCACGAAACCAAAAAAAATAAAAATACAGCTGAATAGGTGCAGATTCTGGGAGAACTATAAAGCTTTGCGTGCTGGTTATTGTGTGTAGCTTCTCTGTAGGAGTCCACAACTCAATACAAATGGCCGAAAAATGAGCATAACAGATGCATACATGAGCTAACGAGCACGGTTATTAATTGATTTTCAAATCATTTTATCCAAACGCCCCCTAAACGAATGGTTCTCCCCCCCAAATCAACATTTTACAAGTGTCTTAAATGTTTACCTTTGATTGTTCTGTTTTAATCGTTATCAAGGCATGCACAGAAATCTTAATTTATACATTGATATTATACATTAGCTGTGTGTGCATCACGGAGATGCCTGGAGTTGAATAAAATCTGTCCACTTATTTGTGAAATGCCTTTGAATACGAGCTGTGTTATGTTTCCAAGTGCTGCATCTTTAATGTTTTTTTGTTGTTGTTGTTATAAAGTGGTAATTAATCCGCCATCAGTTGATGTAAGGTATCAATCCATCGCCGGCATCTGACTTTCGGTAAATGTCTGGCAGCCTGCTTAGCTCTCACTGAGTATAAGAGAGGAATGAGACAGCACAAACAGGCTGGACTCTGTGGAAGCTATTCCATACTGCTACCTGCTCCCAGACTCGGCCTGTCTTCTGTAGCGTTGCAGGGACTATGGCAGAGACGGGAGGGTCTCAGCTGATCCAGAATCTGACCTTAAGTGCGAGTGGTGCCATTAAGGTACTTTCTCTTTCACCTTCTTTCCAGCATGCCGCCTGGATCAGACACAACATCCGCAAGAAGGAGTGTTGCTTCTTTAAAAAAGGTGCCAGGTATGACTTGCTCCTGTGTTTAAAAGGTTCCACGAAATGACCTTGTCATTGACCCTCCGTGACCTCTTGTTGCTGCCACAGAGAGGATGTGTGCATGTGTGGCTACGGGAAGAGCCAGCATGCGGCCGAGGCCATCAAAGAGGAGGACTTCGACGGCGAGGTGTGGGACGCACACAGACATGTTCGTGAAGTACCCACAGACGCTTTCGGGGACCTCAGCTTTGGTGGTTTGAGGCAGATGACGACCAAGGTAAAACATTACCTTTACTGGTAACACTTTAAGGTAACATTAATAAAGTACACTAAATTACAGTAGTTCATGAGGAGTGAAACTACCTAATCCGGTCTCACTTTACAATAAGGTATAGAAAAATACAGTAGTTACTAATAAAGTAGGAACTGATGAAGAACTAATGACTAAGGCACATCAATTTAGAGTAGTTACAGAGGAACAAAGGAGTAGTTACTGAGGAACTAAGGCACATACATTTAGAGTAGTTATTGAGGAACGAATGAATAGGTACTGATGAACTAAGGCACACATTTAGAGTGCTTACTGAGGAACTAAGGCACATACATTTATTGTTGTTACTGAGGAACTAAAGCACATACATTTAGAGTAGTTACTGAGGAAATGAGGCACATACATTTATAGTTGTGACTGAGGAACTAAGGCACATACATTTAGAGTAGTTACTGAGGAACTAAGGCACACATTTAGAGTAGTTACTGAGGAACAAATTAGCAGTTACTGAGGAACTAAGGCACATGCATTAAGAGTAGTTACCGAGGAACTAAGGCACATACATTTATAGTTGTTACTGAGGAACTAGGACACATACATTTAGAGTAGTTACTGAAGAAATAAGGCACATAAATTTATAGTTGTGACTGAGGAACTAAGGCACATACATTTAGAGTAGTTACAGAGGAACAAAGGAGTAGTTACTGAGGAACTAAGGCACACACATTTAGAGTAGTTATTGAGGAACGAATGAATAGTTACCGATGAACTAAGGCACACATTTAGAGTGCTTACTGAGGAGCGAATGAGTAGTTACTGAGGAACAAAGGCACACACATTAAGAGTAGCTACTGAGGAACTAAGGCACATACATTTATAGTTGTTACTGAGGTACTAAGGCACACATTTAGAGTAGTTACTGAGGAACGAATGAGTAGTTACTGAGCAACTAAAGCACATACATTAAGAGTAGTTACCGAGGAACTAGGGCACATACATTTATTGTTGTTACTGAGGAACTAAGGCACATACATTTAGAGTAGTTACAGAGGAAATGAGGCACATACATTTATAGTTGTGACCGAGGAACTAAGGCACATACATTTAGAGTAGTTACTGAGGAAATAACACACATAAATTTATAGTTGTGACTGAGGAACTAAGGCACATACATTTAGAGTAGTTACTGAGGAAATAACACACATAAATTTATAGTTGTGACTGAGGAATGAGGCACATACATTTAGAGTAGCTACCGAGGAACGAATGAGTAGTTACTGAGGAACTAAGGCACATACATTTAGAGTAGTTACTGAAGAACAAACGAAGAACTAATGACTAAGGCACACGTTTAGAATAGTTACCGAGGCATTGAAGCACATACATTTAGAGTAGTTACTGAGAAGCCAATGAGTAGTTACTGAGGAACTAAGGTGCACACATTTACAATAGTTACTGAGGAACAAATGAAGAAATAATGAGTAGGGCACATACATTTTGAATAGTTACTGAGGCACTAATGCATATTTAGAGTAGTTACTGTGGAATTATTGAAGAACTGTTGAGAACTTGACTTGGGCACATCAATTTAGAGCAGTCACAGAGGTACTAATGAGTAGAGAGTAGTTACTGAGGAACTAAGGCACATAAATTCATAGTAGTTACTGAGGAATGAATGAAGTACTAATGAGTAGTTTTCAGGGTTAGGTAGGTTTCCTCCTTGTGAACTACTGTCATTTGTGTACCTTAATGTAAAGTATTACCCCTCAACTTGACACATTAGTTCCTCGTTACTTCTTCATTAGTTACTACTCTAAATTTATGTACCAAAAATGCTCACAGGCCTTATATTGGACACATTCTACGGTATAGCTTCCCTTCATTCTCAGTATGCCCGAGTGTCCGCAGAGACCAGTCCCGAGGTCCTCTACCAGTTACTGACTGAACAGTGGAAGCTGTCTCCCCCCGACCTACTGACCGCTCCATGAGCTGCCTGCCCGTGTCTCTGTCTCTGCTCGCCACGTTCCAATCAGCCGTGGCCATTCCGGGCGCACCATCCGAAGTGTACACCTTCGGGACGCAGTACTGGTTCCTGGGATGCTCCTACTTCCTGGGACTGCTCATCCCAGCTCACGTTTTTATACCCGTCTTCTACCGACTGCGGCTGTCCAGCGCCTATGAAGTAAGGCAAAAAAAAGCAACTTATGGCTAGTTAGAACTGAATGAAGTAAAAGGTACATAATATAAATTGTACTTAGTTAAATATTGTGGAACTGGGAACTGATTATGGGATGCACTCAATTGTAATCTGATACATGTTCAAATGAAATAAAGCCATTACCATTACCATTACAATTGAACGCATCCCATAATCAGTTCCCAGTTCCACATGTCCAAAAGGAGTAGGAAGAAGCAAAGCTTATTAAATCCTACCCCTCCATCTGGTACTTTTACAATCACTAACTGTTACATTTGTTCACTTCCCGCTTTCCTAATATAGGTTAAGATTTTTATTTTTTGTCACGTACCGAAGTACGAGGTGATTGTACTCGAGTACCCTGTGTATTGCGATTTAATCAGTTTTCGACTTGGCCGTGATCAATTAATTTCTGCAAGGTAGGATTCCTCATAAATAAATGGAATATTTTCATAATCGGAGCATAGGAAGCCAGTTTACCTCGTAGTACAACAACTCGGCAGAATGTGTCGAAGGTGTGCACAAGGCCTTCAGAATCAGGAGTGCTGGCACATGTCATTTAAATACTAATAACAACGGGACTGCTCGTTAAACCAATCAGATTTCAGATTCGCCTCATAGGGCCAGAGAGCAGGCGATAGCATTTTCCGGGTCCTCTGATTGGTTGATGTCTGACACGGACTATGCAGTATATTATTCATTCATTCATTCATTTTCTACCGCTTATCCTTATGTGAGTGTGAATGGTTGTTTGTCTATATGTGCCCTGTGATTGGCTGGCCACCGGTCCAGGGTGTACCCCGCCTCTTGCCCGAAGACAGCTGGGATAGGCTCCAGCACCCTGCGACCCTCGTGAGGAAAAGCAATAGAAAATGAATGAATGAATGAAAATCCTCATGAGGGTCGTGGGGGATGCTGGAGCATCCTATCCCAGCTGTCTTCAGGCGAGTGGCGGGGTCGCCAACCAATCACAGGGCACATATAGACAAACAACCATTCACACTCACATAAGGATAAGCGGTAGAAAATGAATGAATGAATGAATAATATACTGCATAGTCCGTGTCAGACATCAACCAATCAGAGGACCCGGAAAATGCTATCGCCTGCTCTCTGGCCCTATGAGGCTACCGCTTTTTCCTCACGAGGGTCGCGGGGGGTGCTGGAGCCTATCCCAGCTGTCTTCGGGCGAGAGGCGGGGTACACCCTGGACCGGTGGCCAGCCAATCACAGGGCACATATAGACAAACAACCATTCACACTCACATTCATACCTGTGGACAATTTGGAGTGGCTAATTAACCTAGCATGTTTTTGGAATGTGGGAGGAAACCGGAGTACCCGGAGAAAACCCACGCATGCACGGGGTGAACATGCAAACTCCACACAGAGATGGCCGAGGGTGGAATCAAACTCGGGTCTCCTAGCTGTGAGGTCTGCGCGCTAACCACTCGACCACCGTGTGGCCGTCAAACTAGCATTTTTTTGTGATTTTCATGAACTTAACGCTGTCATGCTTGGTGTCATGCTTACCATGCTAATGTTAGCATATTAGCATGCTTAGCATGCTCCCCCGAAGATAGCTGGGATAGGCTCCAGCACCCCTCGTGACCCCCTACGAATACCAAGGATTTACTGAACAATATATGTACAGTAAAACAATTTAACTGCAATACATATTGGAGAAGAGGACGAGACTCACCGGTTGCACGGCAAATTTGTTTTTAAAATAAACGTACAGTCTATACGCATTGCACGACTAAGCTGCTGAGTATTCCTTCGTTAAGTTCAAAATGCCCATCTGATGAATCTCCTGGCAGAAAACGCCTCATGTAGATCACACGCCTTTAGCCTGTCGCCAATAGGTGGCGCTGCGACGAAATCAGGAAGTGACCTACGGGGACCTTCGGGGCGGGGCCATGATCACATGTACCAAGTATGATGAAGATCTGACCACGTGGAGCCAAGTTATTCACGTCTACAGTTACGCTCAGCGTGCAAGGCCAAGGCAGATGAAAAAGGGCAAAATTTGGGGGCGTGCCACGCCCACATCGTATGGAATATCCCAAAATCCTTCGCAATTTAACGTGGGCCATCCGTCTAGTGTCCGTTGATGCAACAACGGACTCATTAGGTCAAACCCCCTAGGAGGAGTTCGTCAGGTTACGACACCTACTTCTGGCACGAAAAAGGCCGCCGCCATCCAAAATGGCGGACTTCCCGTTCGTTTTGCAATATGGGTTCTTGAGACTTTTTGGTCCGTCCTGTCACGATAGACGTCTCCACCAAGTTTCGTGACGATAGGTGAAACTGGTGGCGGGGGCCAATTTTTTTTTTATTTCAAGGTGGCGCTAGAGAGCCAATTTTGGAACATTATATTTGAAACCCATATAATATCAAATTTTTCGCCAGACCTGATGCGCTCGCCAAATTTGGTGAGTTTTCGGGCATGTCAAGGCCCTCAAAATGGCGCTCAAAGAGGGAGAAGAATAATAATAAAAAGAAACGGAACGATTACAATAGGGCTTTCGCACTGGTCAGTGCTCGAGCCCTAATAATAATAATAATAATAATAATAAACATTACGATTACAATAGGGCTTTCGCACTGGTCAGTGCTCGAGCCCTAATAATTAACGCCCAACCAGGAGCTTGTCACTTCAAATAAAAATTGAAGAGCAGCACAAGTTGTGACAACATTTTGACTAATAAAATGTGTTTTTTTCTGCAAAGCAATTCAGCAGCTTTAGCTTAAGCAAAGAAAGTTTCACTTCAAGCACGACACACAAGAGTCATAAACATATACAGCATATAAGAACACACACACACACAGACCTCATTTATCACCGTTGTTTTCTACTGAAGCTTTAAATGGGAAATGTCGTCTTCTCCATTTGGGAATTTTCAGGCTGCACTCCCGTGACTCCACAGACATAAGAAGAAGATGAGAGCCTTGAAAGGAAAAAAACAGTAAATATAATAAAGACGCCGCCATGCTCTTATCAAGTGAAACTTTTAACATTATTATTATTATTATGATGTGCTCTTCAAAGCTACATTTTTTCTTCAATTTGTTTACCACCCTTGTCTCCATTTTGCTCCGAAAGCGTCCCCCCCATTGAAAGAAGACATGAGGAAGGTTCTTGGCAGACAGATAAAAGATGAATGAAGGAGGCAAGTTAGAATGATGGTTCAAGTATGAGGAACATAGACTGTGGCTGTGTTTGCTTATACTTCAATTAGTATACTGTGTACATATACATACTTCCAGAGAGCACCAATTTTGACATTGTAGTGTTGTCATACGCGCCCTGAACACCTCCCAAGGAGGGCATCCTGACCAGATGCCCTTTAAGGTCTATTCAATGGTTCTGGAGAGAAGGCTCCGCCAGATAGTTGAATATCAGATTGAGGAGAAGCAGCGTGGTTTTCGTCCTCTTGTGGAACCTTGGACCAACTCTAAACTCTTGGCAGGATCCTTGAGGTAGCTCGGGAGTTTGCCCAATCAGTGATTTGTGGACTTGGAGAAGGCATTGGACCGTGTTCCTCGAGGAATCCTATGAGACGTACTCCAGGAGTAAAAGGCACCAGATCGCCTAATTCAGGCGGTTTGCGCTGTGTGACCACTGTCAGAGCTTGGCCGGCTATAACTTGAACTTGTTTCTTTTTTTCAAATTTAGATTTAATTTTAATTAAAAAAGTCAACATATCCAATTTGGATAGGAGTTATTTTCAATAAATTCTTACGTAGGTAGAAATAGTGCCAGAACAGGCTGCCTCCAAACATGAAAATGAAAATTCAGATAAAGAAATTAGTATACAAAATTCTCAAGAATAAACATATAACATATAAAAAACCCACAGTGAGGCAGCATTTAGCCACTATGACCCCCACCTTTCCTTGTGAGGAAAAAGCGGGGTGCTGGAGCCTATCCCAGCTGTCTTCGGGCGAGAGGCGGGGTACACCCTGGACTGGTGGCCAGCCAATCACAGGGCACATATAGACAAACAACCATTCACACTCACATTCATACCTATGGACAATTTGGAGTGGCCAATTAACCTAGCATGTTTTTGGAATGTGGGAGGAAACCGGAGTACCCGGAGAAAACCCATGCATGCACGGGAAGAACATGCAAACTCCACACAGAGATGGCCGAGGGTGGAATTGAACCCTGGTCTCCTAGCTGTGAGGTCTGCGCGCTAAGCACTCGACCGCCTTGTCGCTGCATAGACTGTTGATATTTTTAAAAGAAGATTAAAAACACACCTTTTTAATCAGGCTTTTCACTAATATTTTAAACTTTTAAAAAATATTTTTAGTCCTATTTTATTTTTATGCAGTGTTTCCTCAGGGGGGGTCCTCCACATTGGGGGCTGTGTTGGGTCTGCTGAAGGGGTGCCATCCTTGGGTCCCTTCAACCCGGCCATCTGTCGAAGTCGGGGGGCCCGGTTGCTGGTCCCCCAATGGCACGGCCTGTGGCTCCTCCCAGTGTGGACGGCCCCAAAGGTGGCGTTTCCTTGATCCTCAGTGCCATGCCATGTCTCCCTACTATGTGTGATTGTGTGGATGTGTGTGTGTGTGTGTGTGTGTGGCGTGTGTGTGTGTCTAGTATGGGGGGTGGGAGGGAGGGGCTTTCTTAGTAATTGTTTTTCCCTTTTTATTGTGGTAATTGTTTTTAATTCTGTAAAGCACTTTGTGTTGCATGTCTTTGCAGGAAAAGTGCTCTACAAATAAAGTTGATTTGATTTGAAATAGTCCACAATAAAAGAAATGTTAAATTAAATAACTAGGGGTTTTGTAAAAGATTCAGATCCAAAGCAAGCATATGGAAATGCTCAACCAAGCAGGTGAGTGGAGGGGAGATTCAGGTGCCGCCGTGATCAGGTATCAGGTACGTGATTAGGTATCAGGTACGTGATCAGGTATCAGGTACGTGATCAGGTATCAGGTACGTGATCAGGTATCAGGTACGTGATCAGGTATCAGGTACGTGATTAGGTATCAGGTACGTGATCAGGTATCAGGTACGTGATCAGGTATCAGGTACGTGATCAGGACGCGACAAGGACCCAAGACCCAAGACCAAGGCCCTAAGGCAGGTAAGCAGGACAAATGTGCAGGCATCCTTAGTACAGCAAAGGACTGGTAACTGAGAGTCGATCTCAGAAGGCAATTTGAATCTCCAGAGGAGATTACAATTATCAACCTTCGACCAGACACCCAAACAACAAAGCAGGTTGCCTTGATAGAACTGACGGTACCCTGGGAGGAAAGGATGGAAGAAGCCCATGAACACAAGCTAGGCAAATATCATTCCCTCACTTTGAACTCTATTGACTGTTTACACTAAATAAAATAAAATAAAAACTTTGAGGCAAACACCGGGCACATCGTTTTTTCTGTCGGGTGTGAGGGACGGCAGTGCGTCTTTTCGAGTCGTGTCGGTCAACAGCGCCCCCTATTAGTGGCTCAGGGAAATGCTGTTTCCAGCAGGTGTGAGCATTTCCAATGCTGGTAGTAGCTTAGCTACTGTTGTTATTCTTACCACAATACTTTTACACACTTGATTGATTTCGTTCGTGTTTGCCTGACGTGCTCGGTGTCAAACACACGCGCCGACGTGCTAAAAAAAATATATATTTTGAAGCCATACATACATCCATTTTCGATAAGCTTATCCTCATTAGAGTTGCGCGTTGGTGCTGGAGCCTATCCCAGCTGACTTCGGGCGAGAGGCGGGGTACACCCTGGACTGGTCGCAAGCCAATCGCAGTGTTTTGAATCCAATGTCAATCTAATCAAATGTAACAACTTGCTGCCGACTGTGCAAATTTCACAGAGCATCTGTAATAGTTAAAAACATTGTTATCGAAGCTCACCTTAATGTGTTACAAAACGTTGTATGAAGCTTGAAATATTCAGTACATAATGAGCATACTGCTTCCGGTCTGTCGGCGGCTATACTGTATAACAGTTGTCATGATACGCATTGCAAAAAGGGAAGTTGCTTCCTTAGTTTTTATTTAGAAAGTCATGACCAGGGGCGTCTTGGCTAACAGCTACTATAAAGTCGCCGGACTGTATTTTGAAGGTCCCAACCGGAAACGCAGTATTTTGTAAGAGTTCAGAGCGCTGCAGAGAGAAGATGGCGGCGTTACGAGTCGTGGTGCTCTCCGGCAGTGGGAGAGCCCTCCTCGACACTGCGAAAACCATCAAGACCTCAAAGGTACACACACCGCAGAGCTTAGAAGTTACACGGTGCGTCTCAAGCGAAATTGCGATAATGTTACAGTGGGGCGCCCAGACTTCTAGCTAATGCTAGCCTGGTTAGCAACCGGCGGGGAAGACAAGGTCACCCACGTTATGACACATCTTTAGGACGCACCATACTAATGTGATATTAACTAATGTTGTATAATTAAATGAAGATCTTAATCGTCAACTAACAACTCTCTCATAAAAGACACCAATATGTAATATTTTCGGCTACCCATATCTCCCAATCGCACCGGGTAGCTGACTATTGATGTTCATTATCAATTAGCTTGGCATTAATCTTCTGTATCAGGTGATGCTGCATGCAGGGAAAGTGTTTCTTTGCGGCGATTATGCGTGTTTAGATCCCGACTTAAGGACACAGACTGGCACTTATCCTCAATACTTACAGGCTGCTCTCGTTGCTGTGCTAACTCTTTGAATGCTAACGGGTTAGCATGTCAAGGACTGAGAGGACTTCCGGCTAGCAGCCAGCCGCCTGTACGTGTGCGTCCGCGCTCTGTTTTTGAGACGTTTTGTGTGTTTTCTTAAAGCGTGGCGATTTAATTCCCATTTTAATGTTAAAGGATGTATATTGGCACATTATGGTAAATGATAGGGGTAATGACCGTTTCTGTTATTGAATAATAATGTGATCGTTGCGTTAATGATTAAACTTGTCAATATACTTTGATAGTCATTGGATTTTTTGTTGCCAGAAAGAATAACAGAAAGCAAAGATTGTGCCCCAGTTGTCATTTACATCATCATTATTGTGCATATTTTGTCGCAATGGCATTACTTGATGTATTCAGGAGTAGTATGGGATTGTCTTTGTGTTTTTACCCCCACGCAGGCCAACATGTCTTTCGCCAGCCTGCCTCGCAGCAAGAAGGTTGCCCTAACAACGCTCGGTGTGGTCACCGCTGGCGGGGCAGGACTGGCCATGATGCTGCACCAGTCCGTCAAAGCCTCAGACCTGGAGCTCCACCCACCCAACTACCCATGGAGCCATGCCGGACCCCTGTCGTCCCTGGACCATGCCAGGTTGAGCTGCACGGTCATGTGACGAGGGTTACAGGTCCACCCAAATGTGATGAATAACGTGTCATCCCCTTGTGTGCGCATGCAGCATTCGCCGTGGTTACCAGGTGTACAAGCAGGTGTGCTCAGCCTGTCACAGCATGGAGTACTTGGCCTTCAGGAACCTGGTGGGGGTGTCGCACACAGAGGATGAGGTCAAGGCCATCGCTGAGGAAGTGAGCTCTGGCTTGGTTCATTTTACGTCCATATAAACCGTGTCTGATGTTTTGGCAGTGCTCGTTACATGACTTCCTGTGTTTAGGTGGAGGTGGTGGACGGACCCGATGAGACCGGCGAGATGTTCACCCGACCAGGGAAGCCGTCCGACTACTTCCCCAAGCCATATCCCAACCCCGAGGCCGCCCGGGCGGCCAACAACGGCGCTCTCCCTCCAGACCTCAGTTACATCGTCAACGCCAGGTAACATGCCGAGCGTCAACAGGAATGTTTCAGAATGAATAAAGACCACCCACTGCTCCTCCCTCAGGCACGGAGGCGAGGACTACGTGTTCAGCCTCCTCACAGGCTACTGCGAACCCCCCGCAGGTGTGACGGTGAGGGAGGGGCTCTACTACAACCCCTATTTCCCTGGGCAGGCCATTGGTATGGCCCCGCCCATCTACAACGAGATTCTGGAGTATGACGATGGTAAGTCGTCATCATCAATGTCATGCACACGCGGAAACGCAACAGTCAAACGTTCCTGTTGCCCTAGGCACCCCCGCCACCATGAGCCAGGTTGCTAAGGACGTGTGCACCTTCCTGAGGTGGGCGGCGGAGCCGGAGCACGACCAGCGCAAACGCATGGGACTCAAGGTACACACAAACACAAACAGACACACAAGTGAATGAACTTGACACCTTGAATGACATGTTTCTTCTTTTTGTGGCGCAGCTGCTCATGGGGTCGGCCATCTTGGTTCCACTCATCTACTACATGAAGCGACACAGGTGGTCTGTGCTCAAGAGCAGGAAGATCGCCTACAGGCCACCCAAATAAGACACACAACCCCACCGTGTAAAGATTGAGGGTAGAGCTGGACACACACACACACACGCCTTTCTCAGTGTATTCCTCCAGAAACAACTTGTGAAGCGCTGAGGAGGATGCTTGTATGAAACAAGTTGTGCGCTTTAAAGTTTGGTTTTTCTTCTGGCGCCGGTCGACACGTGTCAACATCTGGTCGATTGATTGTCCGTTTAAGTACTCGACCATCATGTGAGGAGCAGACCTCCATTTTACTGTATAAAATAAATTATATAAAGGAAACTCGGTGTGTCAAACATTACTTTTTTTCAATTAAATTGATGGATGGCATGGTGTCTCTATGGATTCCTGATAGCAATCTCGGTGCCCTGACTAACTAGTGCACATGTAGAATCTCCATTTTACTCTTCCCTTCTGCCTGTCAAATGAAAATATACCCATTTAGTGCATTATGCATTTGTGCATTAGTTGAGCATTTTCAAATATAAACAAGTGACTGTATTGGGCTGAAAGCGATCATACATAGGTTAATGTCAGGTGTTTTTCAACTAATACATGATATGTATAAAAGGCTTAGCGCATAGAAAATGGATGGATGGATATTCACATAAATATCTTACCAATGATATTCACATAAATATCTTACCAATATCAATGAGTCATATTTACAAGTTCCGTCTACAGCCACTGAGTAGTTGCAAACAGCTGCTAAAAACAAATGCCGACACAAACATGAAAATGTGCTAAAAGTAGACTGAATAAAATAAAAGATGCATCACGTAACTAAATCAAATCAACTTTATTTGTAGAGCATGTTTCCTGCAAAGACATGCAACACAAAGTGCTTTACAGAATTAAAAACAATTGCCACAATTAAAAGGAAAAACAATTACTAAGAAAGCCCCTCCCTCCCACCCTCCATACTAGACACACACACAAACAATCACACACAGTAGGGAGACATGGCATGGCACTGAGGATCAAGGAAACGCCACCTTTGGGGCCGTCCACACTGGGAGGAGCCGCAGGCCGTGCCATCGGGGGACCAGCACCCGGGCCCCCCGACTCCGACAGACGGACGGACCCCCACATCAAAGGGAGGAACTCCCAGCCGGCCGGGTCGAAGGGACCCAAGGATGGATCAGCAGACCCGACACAGCCCCCAGTGTGGAGGACCCCCCGAGGAAATACTGGAGTTAAAAGCTAAAGACTAAGATCATAAAATAGAACAAAAAAGATAAAAACGTAATAAAAGTTTAAAAATATGAGTTAAAAGCCTGATTAAAAAGGTGTGTCTTTAATCTTTTTTTAAAAATATCAACTGTCTCTGCAGTCCTGAGGCTCTCCGGCAGGTTGTTCCACAGGTGGGGGCCATAGTGGCTAAATGCTGCCTCACCGTGGGTTTTTGTTCTGGGTTTTGGTATTGTTAAAAGGCCAGTGCCGGAGGACCACAGGGTCCGCGGGGGTTGATATGGTAAAAGCAGATCAGATAAATAAGAAGGTGCAAGGCCGTTAAGACATTTAAAAACCAGTAAGAGAATCTTAAAATCCATCCTGAAGCGGACGGGGGGCCAATGTAGCGACTTTAAAACTGGTGTAGACTAGACTTAATACGAGGGACTGAAACAGCAAAACTTATACATAAAACTTGATTGGTGTAGCTGCTGTCAAAACATGCAAAATATCAAATGACAACTAAATACATGACTTGGAACATTTTCCAAATGATTTTTAATAAAGACATGAACTTGTGAATGTATGAGCCCCTGGATGGTAGGCTGTGTATGCACATATATCACTTCTATAAAACGCTGTATAATAGTCTTAGGTAATGCAAATTACCAGTTGCATGTATTTTTTAAACTTAAGAGATGCGTGACGTCCGGCGTGGCGTCCTGACAGGGCCTCGCCCAGGGTGCAGGAGACGTCTTCTATTACAAAGCTGCGTCCTTTCTTTTGCTGTATCTGGATAAAGTTTAGACACCCCTGAGGTAAACTGTAGGAACCATATTTATGGTGCGTCAAGCGTCATATTCCTTGAAAGTATTTAGGAAAGACAAGCAAACAAACATAAATTAAGACGTTTAATCAGAACAAATACATAAACCCTTTTGAACAAAAACTCATTCATGAAAGCGTCACAGTGCATCAAAATAAAAGAGAATTTTTCAGTAAAAAACAAAACATGAATTACAATCAGTATTTTCAAGTTTCCTTCCATATGGTTTCATTTCGAAAAGCTAACGGTCACCGAAGGAACGTTAACTTCCTGTGACGGGAAAAACTTCCCAAATCGGCATTCAAAGCTACAATTTGTCTGAAACGACTCCTTTCCGATCCTAATCTACATTCTGTAAATGAATGCATCACTGGTTCACTTGACGTTGTTCCGCAAACATAATAGTCAGCTCAGCCGGACCAACTTCCTCGTCGTCTTGGAGGACTTGAGTTCACGTGATCTTCACAAATTAAACATGGCGAGGGAAGAAAAGATCTGAGACGCTGAAAAGTCACAATAAAAAGATCCCTCTTCAAAATAAATTCCTGCAAGGAGGTCCGTGAGGTGTCAAAGGCTGTGTCCTCACATCCCGACATCACATGACATTGTTCCTTGCACGCATCCACATGTGTGCGGACTGCTGGTCTCGGAGCATCTTTGACCCTGGTCAGTTTACATGAGGATGTAGCTCCGCCGCCCCCCGCGTCCAGGCTTCCTCGCCGGAGGTTTACTTGAGAATCAGGGTGGCCGCCGAGCCATCTTTCCTCTTCAGATACAGTCCGTGAGTGAGATGGTGCTCTCTCCTCAAGAAGGCATAGAAGTAATCCGACACCAGCAAGATCTGCAGGGAGGAGGACGTCAGCGGGCAGGGCTAAAACCATCACAGCCATTTTGAGGCTCAGAATGAACAGAACTTTGACGCCACTCGCTCTTTTCTACAATCATCACAGGTTAGTCATTGAAAACACCCTAAAGATCAAAAACTACAACACACAACACTCAAACAGGCCTGTTCAGAGCAGACTCTTTCCTGTTTGTCCCCCTCTACGGCAAATATGGCTAGTACGCTGCACCCGTGAAAAGCGGTCATACCTGAGCCAAGTTGAACAGCAGTGTGGTAGCGTAGTAAAAGTTGGCGTTGGCACTGCCGGCATAGATCCAGAGGTGCCAGAGGACCGGAAAGAGTGCCGAACAGGCCACCATGACGCAGGTAACCAGGAAGATGTTCCTCAGGACTGTGTGAACAAAAACAATTGCACTTTCATGACACCTGCTATGACTTTTAGAGACTTTCGCTTTACAGGAATAGGAACCTTTAAACTAGGGATGCCCAATAACATCAGCCGGCCGATACTGAGAGGCCTCAATACATAGCATTAGAGTATTTGTCTCATTTTGCATAAAACTGTGTTTTTGTGTGAAATGCACCACAGTAAAGGAAGAATCTTGTGTTCGTGACATGACAGTTTGAGGTGGCCTTAGGCCAATTTGCAGCCCACTGTGGTTTTGTTTTGTTGTTTTTTTTTTAAATCAATATTCTGAAATGAAAACTGAAAAAATTAACATGAAAGTCAAAATGTTAAGGGGAAAAAAAGTCGGACTAATGACAAATAATAAATGAAGTCAAAATATGTGAATAGAAGGTTGTAGTGGAATTTTTCATGCATGCACACACAGTTCAGTTACAAATGTGAAAATTGCAAAGAGTTCCTGGTGCTATATTTGTAAATAAATTATTATTTGTAAACCAACAACCCCTTTGTGTGTGTCCCTTTATGTCGCTATCGTTTAGATATTTGAGCTGTTACAAATGTAAAAGTAGGAGTGCTCCGATCAATCGGCATCGGCCGATATCAGTGAAAAACCGACTGATACTTGCTCAGAACAAGCATGTCTGCTGTGTGTGGGACTTCCTGTCTGCAAAACGCGCCTCAAAAATGTTCCTTAAAAAGCTTTAGATTGGTGGGGGGTTGGCAGGGTGTGGTGAGTTTGACGCTCACGATGTGATCATCCATCAGGCAATGGCTATAAAGCCCCGGTCCGAAGCCACTGTACTTGCGAGTGTGGGCAAAATTTGCACATTTAGTGCATGAGGTGGATAAACGTGCTGTTCATTCAAGTTTTCAGTTAATAATGTGACAAACTTGAAACGTCTTAGCATGCTTTGCTAAATATTAAAGTGGCCCTTGCATTCTTTCACTTGTCACTGTGTGGCCGTTGTTGGAAAAGGTTTGGACATCCCTGGTTTCAAGAAAAAGCCAATATGAAGTGCTGGACTACATCAGATATCAGCATGAAAGCCAATATTGAGCATCTCTGATAAGGTAGCAGGACAAACATGATATTTCAACTGCTGTATGAAACTCACATCTGTACAGATAACTCCACACAGGGAGGAAGGCCATGTAGAGGGCGCTGTCGCCCACCGTGGGGTAGGATTTGAAGATGGAGATGATCGCCAGCTGCATGAAGATGAGAAACACCGGATGCTCCCTGGAAGAGATGCACGCACACACACACACACACACACACGCAATGACGCTATGAGGGACAAAAACATCAAGACTTCCACGGCAGAGGGACCCACTTGAGCTTAATGGACATAGGGATGGTGTAGAAGAAGACAATCATCTGGAAGACGCAGAGGAATAAGAGGCGGAAGTGTTCAAACATCTCTGCGAAGAAATACCAGAAGAGGCCGATGTTGGGGGTCAAGTCTGGAACGGTGAGGCTGCAGCAAGACAAAACCACATTGTCACATGACCATCATCAGAGCGGTGGGACACGCCCGTCATGGTCAACAATGATCACATGACCAAGGCATTCATTTGTAATGGACCCTAACTTGAGCCCCGATCTGTTATAAATCTTTCCCTATAACATTTTCATCCATAAAAATATGGGCTATCCAATAACATCTGCTGGCCGATGTTGGCATAAAAATGACATTGAGTTATTTAATCTTAACATTTAAATCAGTCTTTATTAATTATGACATCATTACTCTTAAAGATCGGCCTACAAGCGGCATGGAAAAGTCCTCGGGTCGTCTGCTGCACCTGAAGGGGGTGCAGGTGTAAACCTGACACCCAAAATGAGCATCACCTGACAGGTTTGTTGATTCAGACTAAAGCCAAATCAAAGATTCTCACATGAAGCCGTAGACGGAGGGCACAAAGTCCCAGGAGCCCAGCAGGAAAAAGGAGAGGCAGATGATGACGAAGAGGCTGCCCAGGTACATGAAGGCGTACTGAGCGACAAACCACCAGAAGCTGACCCGCCGGATGTTGATAGGGATGAACTGGCGCTGGACACACACACACACACACACACACACACATATACAGTATTTTGTCAGTTGGCAGGTGGCGACCATGTTGGAGAATGTGAGCGGCCAACAAACCTGCATCAAGTAGAGCAGAGCGGCAGTGCACAGAGTCAGAGGGTAGATGCTCTGGTAAGTGGCCAGGGCCAAGAAGATGGCGCTGAGCAGGACATTTCCTGCCATGGGAAACAAAGAAAAATGCGTCAAGCTGACACAGTGGCGAAGAGGGGTGAAGATGTGACTTTACCTTTAATGGTGGACAGGATGAAGAGGGACACCACGGCGTTGTTCAGGCCACATGTGGACTTGGCAACGCAGGACAGGATGGTGAACGGGTTCAGCAGGTAGCTGCGGGTGGAAGTGTGTGTGTGTGGGAGGGGGGCATAGTCACTTCATTGGCTATGCCATCAACTGAGATGCAGTACTTACAACATGGCCACCTTCAGGGGGATGTAGTGCATCTCTTTGGGGCTACGGACCAGCTCGTGACAGTCGGGGGGGTAGCGGTCTGCTTCCAGGGCATATTTCTGCTTCCTGAACTGAACACATACTGTATACTGAGGAGGAAGTTGTGCTTACAAAGTTATGATACCAACACACACACACACGCATTACTTACTGGTGTCCAATAAATAAACTCAAGATTCAACACACGGTGAAATAGTCAAAGAATGGATTTTTTTTTTTCAATTATAATTTGAATAACATGCATGTGTATACATTTCAAACATGTTCTCACCACTTGCTTGTTGTAGTCCTGCGCGGCATAGTAGAGCGCCACCGCCACGATGCCGTCGGCCAGCTATGGAGAAGACACAAAGCGTCTTTGTCACTGACGAGCATCAAACGCCCCAAAAGCGGTAGCGTGGCTAAAGAGTTTAGCAACAATGTGTGGGGATAAATCACGATCATCATGATACGTGACAACCTAGCAAAGGCGTGGGTGTGCAAAGTGCACCTCGAGGACCATATGTGGCTCACAGGTCGCGTTTTGGTAACTATAAAAGGTACAAATACTGAATGAACACAAGAGGCTTATTATTAACTTAAATAGGAAATGGATGGATGAATTCATTTTCACTGCCTTTGCTGTCACATTAACCGTAATAGCCAAAATAATTACAGGTTCATGTCCATGATTATATGTTATTATCATTATATTTGATACTGTGATTGGTGCCAGGTCCAGAAAGGGCCATCACTGGGTCCGGCTCTTGATCGAGGGCCACCATTCGGTGATGGCTGATTAAAAGTTTATTATACCGTCTTTTTTTCCCTTTACTGGCTTGAAGTATGCAGACATTACTCACCATGAATGTTATCTCGGCATAGTCCACCAGGAAGTGGAAGAGGTAGATAATGAGAGGAGTCTATGGAGGGGAAAAAAAGACATTTGGACAAGTGCAAACTCGCAGTAAGGTTAAAACGCTCTAAACGCAGACATGACCCAAAACCTCACGATTTTTCTTTTTGCATTTGTTTCGTTCTTGCAGCTCAGTTGTGCATGTTTATTGAGTTTGTGTGATTTGGGTTTTTAATCATTTCTGTGTTTGGAGCATTTGGACATTACTGTAGGCCATAGCCATTCCATCGCTCAAAATGTTGGTAAAGATTCTATTCTCACCTCATGGAAAACATCTCCGGAATACGGCGAGACTCCCAAGTCAAGTAGAGCCAAACCTTCAATCACTGCAATCGCAATCACACAAAATGTTATGTCACTAAAGGATACTTTATCCCCTTACCGTTCTGACAGCCCTAATTTTCATGAGAATTTGGCTGGAGATGCAACCAACATCATTCCGGGACACGAGTATGACTGCAGGCTCAGTAAACACTAATGTTAGACCAGTCACACTGACACATGAAGCCAACTGCACAACAACCGAAAATTTGATAAGCTCGCCTCTTCTGACAAAAATCTCTCTGGCCAGTTTCATCCAATCTTCATGATAATGACACATTGGATAGCTAATGAAATTGAAAAATCGACGGTTGATAGGTGGGCTTATGTTCTGAAAGCACGGAAGTCCTGCATGTTTATTTTTGTCTTATTTTACCAACAATGACAACCAAACTATTTGAAAGACAAGTTAAAGTGTCAAGAATATTTTGACCACATCTAACTGATCACTGGGAAATGTGAAACAGCATGAGGTAAAGAGGCGGCACGACGGTCGAGTGGTTAGCGCACAGACCTCACAGTTAGGAGACCAGGGTTCAATTCCACCCTCGGCCATCTCTATGTGGAGTTTGCATGTTCTCCCCGTGCATGCGTGGGTTTTCTCCAGGTACTCCGGTTTCCTCCAACATTCCAAAAACATGATTGGCTGGTTAATTGGTTAATTGGCGACCCCAAATTGTCCATAGGTATGAATGTGAGTGTGAATGGTTGTTTGTCTATATGTGCCCTGTGATTGGCTAGCGACCAGTCCAGGGTGTACCCCGCCTCTCGCCAGAAAGCAGCTGGGATAGACCCCCCTGTGACCCTCGTGAAGAAAAAGCAGTAGAAAAGTATGAATGTATTATTTATGAATGTGAGTGTGAATGGTTGTTTGTGTATATGTGCCCTGTGATTGGCTGGCCACCAGTCCAGGGTGTAGAAAATGAATGAATGAGGTAAAGACTCATGGCCATTTTGTAGTCCACACCTCTGTGCCTGTTGTTTTTAAAGCACATGCATATGGGCAAACCTAAAAATAATCACTTTTTCATCGTAATCGAACTCAATGTCAGTGACATTGACACATATTGCGCATATGGGGGATAAAACTTTAGCTTGTTAACTTTTGGAAGAACCCAAATCCATCCCCCTACGCCATATAGTTCCAGGACAGCTTCACATTTATGACCTTTCAGTCGAAAAGTAAATGTAAGTAAAAAACATTTTCTATATGTTGTAAGAATGGAAATTGTCACCTATATCGGTTTTTGACTCACAGTATTATATGATGCACATTTAAAGCTGTTAGGTAGTGTAGTTTTGGTGGACTAGTATATGATTGCAAAATACATTGTAGCAAAAACCTTCTCGCAGAAGGTAATGGCGCACGACACAAAAACACCTTAGACCTTAATATCACAGTGTCTTTCCATTTGACTGTGTGGATGCTAACAGTACGCTAACACCGCAGCGAGTTAGTGGTCAGACCGGTTTGACACACCGCCGGCCGGGCAACATCACAATGGAGGAAATCGGGATGACAAAAAAAGCTACTCACCTCTTTTCCAGGCCGTTAACGGAGACACAACTTCCACCCTCTCGGCGATTAAATCTGCAACAGACGACCTAAAAAGAAGTGCTCTGACGGTGACAGCCACGATCAGCAGCATAGTCAATGGCGCCGCCATCTTGGCATCTCCACCCTTGCACGGGCATGCTGGGAAGTGAAGTCTTGTAATGAACTCTCGCTTATGCTAAACCATAAACGCACAAACAAAGCTGTGTTTTTTAATTATTCCGCGTAAATTTGTCTTAAGTTGTTTCATTGTCAATTTCATTGACTCCATACGATAAAACCTCCATATTTAAGCACATAACCAACGAGTGCGGAACAATAGTGTGAGCTGATGTTTTCAGGGGGACATATTAGGTGTCGGGATCAAAACACATTCGACGAAGCCATCGCAGTTAGCTGTATTACGACACTGACAGTTTGTTGGTAATTGTATTGTATTGTATTTCATTTCCCGCCGGTTCATTGTGTTGTGTAGGCTCAAAAAGTCATTGCTAGCGGTTCTTCTTTGTGCATCTGCATTGACACGCACAAAAAGCAAGTGCGGTCGTCCGGAACCCGTCGCTTTCATTTTGGTCGTGCCTGGAGGAGCCATGGCGGGTTTAGAGCTGTTATATTCGTGCTGTGGTGGAAACATCTCTTGTCCCCAAGACGCCATCGTGTGTCTCGTTCACTGGGAAGTCATCAAAAGCGGATACAAGTGCGTTGGCTCCGGGGAAGAGGTGAGCAACGTCATGTAACTGGCTTTAACATGCTGCTGTATTAACACCTGAAATTGTATTAAGGTGGTAGGTTTTCCCACCTGCCTTTGGATAAAATGATAAGGCTAGTTAACATTTTAATTTGTAAATGTCCAAAGAAACAAAATGTGACTAGTGTAACTAGTGAGCTTCAGTCCAGCTTCAGAAAATGATAGCACTTACTCAGCAGATTGTGCTTACGGCCACTAGAGGGTGTATTTGCGTCGTACGCAAGCACTTGCAGACTTTCATGTTCTTTTGAGCACGCTTGTCTGTTTTGTGTGGCAGCCTCGAAGCAGCGACAAGAAGTCCGAGCTGTTGCCGTCTGACTGGAGCAGCAGTAAGGTGGAGTACACGCTCAGGTACACGTCGGAACTCGGAGACGTCCAGCTGCTACTCAAAGCGCTGCTGGTGGACTCTGCCCTTATCTTCAACCTGATGGTAGGACACCACATGACCTCACTTCCCGCGTCTTTGCATTTGAGATGTGTCACTGCTTAAGTGCTCTCATTGTGTTTGTATCTCATTGTGTCTCATTTTTGGTCCCTTTGTGTCTCATCCTTTTGTCTAGTTTTTTTTTTATTTTGCATCATCATGCGTTTTATTTTTGTGTCATCATTATGTCTCCTTGTCATTGTGGTGTCTCATTTTATGTTTCTATTTTTTATTTTCCGTTCTGTGTCTCATCATTTTTGTTTCTCATTGTCGTATCTTATCTGATGTGTCTCATTTTTTGCATCATGTGTCATTTGATTCTAATTTTTGTGTCCCAATTTTATGTGTCTCATTTGTTGTTTCTCATTTCCATTGTGGTGTCTCATCTCATGCGTCTGTTGATCCTATCGTGTCTCTTTTTTGTGCCAATCTGCATCTCCTTTTTGTGTCCCATCATTGTGTATTTTTTAATTTCAAATGTTTGTGTCTCATTTGTGCATCTGTTTTTTTTCCTTATCATTTTTGTTTCCCATTTTGGTGTCTCATCTCATTATGTCTCATTTTTATTTTTCATTTTTCTGTCAATGTGTGTCCCATTTATGAAACTAATTTTCTTTTCTAATTTACTTTCTCATTGTGGTGTCTCATGCCAAAAGATCTAATTTTGTGTCAATGTGTATCTCATTTGTGGGCCTCATTTATGGAACTAATTTTTTTCCTCATTGCGGTGTCTCATCACATTATGTCTCATTTTTTATTTCTCATTTTTGTGTCAGTGTGTATCATCGTTGTGTATTGTATGTTTTTCACATTTTTTCTATGTTTGTGTCTCATTTGTGCTTGTCTCATCTCATTGTGTCATTTTTTGTGTGCCTCATTTATGGAATTATTTTTTTTCCTCATTTTGGTGTCTCATCGCATTTATGTCTGATTTGTGTGTCCCAATTATGGAACTAATTTTCTTTTCCTCATTGTGGTGTCTCATTTTTTATTTCTCATTTTTGTGTCAGTGTGTATCATCGTTGTGTATCGTATTTTTTTTTCACATTTTTTTTCTATGTTTGTGTCTCATCTCATTGTGTCTCATTTTTTGTGTGCCTCATTTATGGAATTAATTTTTTTCCTCATTTTGGTGTCTCATCGCATTATGTCTGATTTGTGTGTCCCAATTATGGAACTAATTTTCTTTTCCTCATTGTGGTGTCTCATTTTTCATTTCTCATTTTTGTGTCAGTGTGTATCATCATTGTGTATCGTATTTTTTCTATGTTTGTGTCTCATTTGTGCATGTCTCATCTCATATTTCTCATTTTTGTGTCGATGTGTGCCTCATTGATGGAATTAATTTTTTTCCTCTTTTTGGTGTCTCATCGCATTATGTCTCATTTTTGTGTCAATGTGTATCTCATTTGTGTGTCTCAATTATGGAACTAATTTTCTTTTCCTCATTGTGGTGTCTCATTTTTTTCACTCATTTTTATGTCAGTGTGTCTCCTTTTATGAAACACATTTTTTTCTCATTGCGGTGTCTCTTTGCATTATGTCTCACTTTTTATTTCTCGTTTTTGTGACAATGTGTATCTCATTTGTGTGTCTCATTTATGGAACTGTTTTTTTTCTCATTGTGGTGTCTCATCTCATGTTTAATGTTGGCATCTAATTGTGTCTCTTTTTTGTACCAATTTGTCAATTGAGTCTCGACATTGATCTCATTGTGTTTGAAGAACCGCAGCACACAGCAGGGGTCCGACCTGATCGTCAACCTCAACGAGCATGTGGACAAGGACCACTTGCAGACGTTTGACAGGTAGGTGGGTGCCACCAACACTGGATGCCATGTGCACGGTCCACCTGTGAAAATGAGAAGGCGCTACAGTGCGTCAGTGCGATTGATTTATTGTTGTATTTTAGAGTCTACAAGGACGCCGGCAGCCTGGCAGCAAAGGTCAGCAGTCAGCTGCTGCCGTCGCAGGGAAAGCCAACACAAGCCCAGACGGAGCGGAGCAGGCGGACGCAGCGAGAGGCCGATGACGGCAACGACGACCCTCTCCGTGTCTCCGGCAGGCACCCCCGCCACGGAGCACAGACTCACTGGTCAGGAGTTGGGTACAAACTGTGAAAAGGCTTTGTTGTGCGTTCCTGCTGGTGACAACCCCAGCGTGTGTTTCTTTCAGGCCTGATGCCGTGGCGCCGCCTTTCTCCGTGGGAGGGGCGGATCTAGATCCATTGGGGTGAGTCCACCAGCTGATGACCTTGCTTTGATACTTCCATCACTTCAATAAGTACACTGTGCACTTATGTAGTTTCTGAGTGTGCAAAGTTTTTGACAACAGTACTAGACTGCATTACACTGTAAGTACACTTAGTGAAGTGTACTGTACAGTCTTGAGTACTGACAATGCATGAATGCACTTAAGCACTGAAAATGCTAAGTGCACCATTTGACACATGCTAACAGAACCATCCTGACCTTCTAGCAGGTCTGGTGCCGGAGGTGGGATGCTAGTAGACCCGCTGAGGTTGGGTTACCCTCGCTCCGGTTTCGACCCGTCCAGCGGAATCCCGGACATCTTGCCCCCAGGAGCGGTCCCCCCAGGTGCCCGCTTTGACCCGTTTGGCCCAATCGGACGCCACAGACCCGGGTGAGACACACAGACAGGTCGGCCCCTTTCGGAATTCTCTCATTTCATTTTGGCTCACAAAAGGTTCCTTGTGTTCTTCAGGCCGGATCCAGACCACATGCCCCCCCCAGGCTATGACGACATGTTCATGTAGTGCCCCCTGCCGTTTTTCCAGAGTGCCACGCACTCATTGCTTCCTGTTCATTAGCCAATCAGAGCTTTTCTCCTCATGGACTGATTGTCATCTTCTACTTCTGAAGGATTTGTGATGAAAACATGGCAACGCTGCAACACTTTGTTTCGCTTCAACCACAAAAAAAACTTTATTTTGCTTTGGATTTTTTTTATGTATTTGTTTTAGATTTAGAATAAATTGTAAAAGTTGTTGCAGCTGTGGTGTTTTAATAGTCACACATTCAGAGTAATAGATTACTTTGTCTTGGTAACCTAGCAACAAGGTGGTGAGTCCATGACCAAAAGTTAAAAGTCATATTTCAAGCTTCTACCAGAAGCTGCAGGATGATGGATGAGACTCTGCTCTTGACCTGAGAACCGCATGACGATCCACTGGGATGTCGTCCTCTGCAGAGGACGGCAGGCACGCCTGCACCTCACAAGGTCTTTGTGTCATGTGAGAGGACGTGCTCTAAAAATAGATCGTTCTGCTGCAGCACAACAGAGATTGATCGTCAGCGTCTTGGTGGTCAAGGTCTTCTGGACGTGTCATGTGACTCCACCCCTTTTAATCCATCTATCGACAAATCTAGCCACTTTTTCTAGCGTCGTCACAGAGTGTTTTGGTATTTGGGGACTCAAAAGTGAAAGCACGTATTGTTCTGCATTTTGTGTCGTCACTGAGCAACAGCGGGTACTGTTGACAGCTTCCGAGCCAACTAATTCATGTCAAAGATACATATGTGATGTTATATGTTCTATTCTATATCCATTCAAAATTAAGTGGCTAGTCAGCATTTTGCTACATGACAAAACACGTCACGTCAGGCTTTCCATAGCATTTGTAAGCCTAAAAGCTTGACAACTGTTTTTCCTAGCTTGTTTCCCATCAATACATTGAGGTAAATATAACAGTTGAACCTATTTGACATCCTATTACAGCATTGAGGTTGTTAAATTAATTTAAACTGACCTTTAGAGACCAAAACATGAGCTTTTGGAACAGAGCCACTCTACCCGACACCGCCATTTTGGGGAAGTCATATCCAGTCACATGACCGCCAAGCTGAATAAGGCAAAAGGAAAAACTCAAACATTTTGTCACCTTTTTAAAATTTCATTCTACAATCATCACCAGAGCTTGTTTACACACCCAAGATGGCCGCCATCAGGTTTCTACGACAGGTCGGCATCTTAGCTTTAGCATGTTTAGCTAGCCTGCGTCCGCTTTCTGCTCACCAACAAATAAAACATGTTAATGAGATTCCACAATTACTCTCACAAAAACATTTCTTTAAAAGAAAGAATAAAAATGTTTTTAGTTGCAATGTATCATGGGTAGGTTGCCAGTGTTGCCAGATGTATCATCATTATTGTACATGTATCATAATTTCACCTTCAGTACATTCATTCATTTTTTCCCGCTTTTTCCTCACGAGGGTTGCCGGGGTGCTGGAGCCTATCCCAGCTGTCTTTGGGTGAGAGGCGGGGTACACCCTGGATTGGTGGCCAGCCAATCACAGGGCACATATAGACAAACAACCATTCACACTCACATTCATACCTATGGACAATTTGGAGTCGCCAATTAACCTAGCATGGTTTTTGGAATGTGGGAGGAAACCGGAGTACCCGGAGTAAACCCACGCATGCACGGGGAGAACATCCACACAGAGATGGCCGAAGGTGGAATTGAACCCTGGTCTCCTAGCTGTGAGGTCTGCACGCTAACCACTCGACCGCCGTGTCGCCCTCAGTACAATCAATAATGAAAAATAAACACAATATAGGGTCATATGACACCTTCAATACGTGGTTATTAGCAAACGCCAAATCGGGTATGTATGGGAATGTTCCTCAAAAGAAGATAGGTTTAAGCTTCTGGTACGATAATTTGCCAGCTGGCAACACTGAGCGGGTTCCATGGATGGAGGAAATGGTCAGTTTTAGGCATTCTGTGCACTCCAGCTCCTCCGTTTACAGACTGTTTGACTTCAATTAAGAACATCCACCATAAAAACTGTGTGTGTTTACATTGCTCTTGCCTATGCAGCTCTCTATACACAAACATTTAGTTAATGAAGACACGTTACAGTGTGTTTACTCGTTATTAAGGCTTAATGTACTCAGACATGAACGACACGTTTACATATCAATGTAGTCTTAAAGTACGCTGCGTGTAGTTAAAGGTTACTTCCTTCATTCTAGCAGCTGACTCACATGCTGGCTCATCTTCTCAGCGGTTGTCCTTCCTTGTCTCTGTATTGCTGGTGAAGGTCATGACCTGCAAAGGAGTTATGTTGCGCCGTGATTGGATGGCTCAGTCTGTTAGCCAATGAGGAGGCGAATCTCGATTGTGCTTTGTTTAGCATCCTCCGTGGCCTTCCTAAGCCGTCTCACTCGCCGACATCGCCCGGTTCGGGAATCCCGGATTGGGTGTTACGAGAAAACTCTTCCCCCATGGCTGTCACCTCCGCGTCCTCCCCCGTGGCCAGCTGCTTCATCCTCAGGTTGATGGAGCCGTATGTCCTCTTGGGTCGTACAAAGGCGGCGTGGCGCCGGTACATGTGTCCCCGGCAGACGGACGCCATGAGGAGCACGGAGAGGAACATCCCGCCCAGCGTGAGCAGGCCCAGGCCAGCGATGATGCACTTGTCCAGGTGGGAGCCCAGCTGGGCGTAGTACATCTCCAGCTGCTCCATCTGGCGGGCCGACACAGAGTCCGGGTCCACTTTGGCCTCCCGGGGGACGGTGTAGGCGATCACCACCAGAACAATGCCGCTCAGGAGCAGCACAAGGGCCACCAGGAAACCAGAGTCACCGGATGGGTTGTCATGGCGACAGAATTCAGTCGGATCCTGACCTTCGTCGTGGCCGACCTCCTCGTCGCATGAGCGAGGAGCGAGCTCCTGATGGAAGCAAAGAACGACGTCAGCTTTACTTCTGCCGCATTCTACTGAAGAAGAAGAAGAAGAAGACGGTCTACCTTGCAGCTTCCTGAGGTGGAGGGAGGGCAGCTGGTCGCCCCCTGCTGGTGAAGCGCCTCATCGTCTGGTTGGTACGAAGCGTTCTGGAAGCCCCCGGTGGGGCTGCGCAGCTCTTGGAGCTCTACGGTGTTGAGGGACGAGTCCATGAACGTCAGATCATGACGTCGCTCGTCGTCCTCCCGTCATCATGTCCTCACTGAACGTCATCACCACCAGAGAAGGTAAACAGGAAGTTACATGGACTCCAGCTTTGCAAACTTTCATGTCATTATACAGTGGATGCCTTCTTTTTACATTTGCATAAGAACAATTACAATATGCAATATGATTGCTTGTACACTTAAAAAGCTTTTATGATGACCAAAGTTTGACCCTGGAACAGATTATGTCTATTCCCATCTTGTTTAGTTCTTAGCTTTTACTATTTCACACTTGAGGTATATTAAAATGTGACTTAAAGCTTTAACGGCGGCCACGTATTGACCTTGGAACAGGTTATTTTTATTTCTAACATCTTTTGTTTTTTACGATTTCCTATTTTGTAGTGATTAGCTTTTTTTTACATTTGTATGACACTTCTGAATGTTAAAATGTGACTTAAAATATTGCCTGCACACTTCATGAAGCCACAGCTTGACCCAGTAACGGATCATTTCTACTGATACAGTTGTCCCTTTGCCCCACATTGCCTGTGCATCACAAAGCTTTAACGGTCGACATAGTTTGACTCTGGAACAGATTATTTCTATTTACATGCTCAAAGACGACCGCTTGTCACCTGTCACGCGCACAGCGGCAAGTGACAACGTGCGCGCGACCTCGTAGCGGCAAGCACATCCCTTCGCGCGCGTGCGTGCGTGCGATGCGGCGGGCCGCGCCTGGCGAGCACGGAGTGACTTGGTACGGACCGACAGTCCGGGAAAGACGGCAGATAAGCGGGGCCGAAGGAGAAGAACGCGTGGCGGTCAGACGAAGAGATTCAGACAGCCTCAATCACACGATGAATGACTGATGTGATCGTGAGCATTAATCGACATACACGAAGACGTCAATCATCGATGAGGAGGAAGAGGAGGGCTTACCTGGCGGTGCCGCGACCTCGCGGGGGACTGGAGTGATGGAGACTGAAGGATGCAAGAGGGGACCGGAGTGGAACGGACATGCGCAAAGCAGCTGCTGGCAGATGACCGCTAGAGGGCGTCGCTCTGGGGAAAATCACATTCACTATTGGAGGTACAGTATTCATTCAAAAATATACTTACAAAATTATTTATAAATAAATATGTTACACATTTTAAAATAAGCTAACAAATACGAGGTGAAAGGAAAAGATTTGTTAAAGTTTTAATGTGCAGAACTTGTATAAAGTACACATTTCAGTTCAGTGTTTTTTTAAACAAATAGTCTGCCCTGATTGCAATCACTTCAACTCACTTTTTTTTTTTTACAAAAACTACCAAGTTAGACACAATGTAGGTCAAGATTATAAACTCAGTGGTGAAATAAGCGTGTAGATGCTACACACACACACACACACACACACACACGCACACGCTAACAATGAATTTTTACAACATTAAATAGTATAGAAGCACATTAGATGAAAACAGACATTTAAAACATTTGACAAAGACGTTCCTTCTTAACCAAGGCCAATCTCACCTCAACTCTTTCAGTCCAACAAAGTCCTACGAAATTAAAACACACCGTTACATGCTAACAGTTAGCATTGCGCTAATTCGCAGTCATCCTACTAAGAGTTGATGTCGGATGCAGTTTTGGGCAACACCTTTAAGACAATTTAAAACCTTTCTTAAAAGAGTCTGTGAAAATCCTTGTTGGCTTTGAACTTCAGCGAGCTAGCATTAGCCTGCTAGCGACTGGTCACATGACAGTTGGCGGCAGCTCTCAGACAAGAGACCACATAAGCAGGCTGGCTCTGTAATGACTACTCGTGTTAGCATGATAGCGCTATTTATGTCTGTCGTGTTAGCATTAGCTGCATAACCACCAGTCACGTTAGCTTTGCTAGCGTTAGCACGAGTGGTCCGTCAGTGGTTCTGCCGCTCCGACACAACGTCCTGCAGCAGCTTAAGCAGCACGTCAGGATTGCTGTTGCTCTCCGGACACGTCCTCTTGCTGGGGGAGTCGCACGCCGATGACATCGTCAGGTCAGCCTCCATGTTGAAGGCCCTTTTGCGGCTGGCGCTGCCCTGCCGGATCATCCTGTTGATGTCCGACAGCTCCTGCAGGAGCAGGTTTTTCCATTTAGTGATGTCGCGGGGTGGGGATGTGCATGTGCGCGCTCACCTTGGAGGGGCTGCTGTTGATGCGGTACATGAGGGAGTTTGGCGTCAGGGTGGCAGCAGCGGAGCCTTTGTGCGGCGACACGTAGATGGAGTGGCGCTGCGAGATGCGGCGAGGAGAGAGCGGCTGAGCTCGTACGGATGGGAAGGGTGAGAGCGGCGGCGCATCCACCTGAGACACACAAACACGTACATATCAGGATAATGAAGTTATTTACCACTGGGGGGCGTCGTACTCTGTTATCGTGGGTGGCGTATCGCATGGCGAAGCTTTTCATCTTCAGCACGTAAACGTTGTTGTAAAACTGGATGAGGTCACCTCGCTCCTCCTCGCTTGATTGGTGGGCTCCTCCTCCGGAGGCTGGGCGGCTTTTCTCTGCCGCTGTGAAAAGAATGACATGTGATTGTTTGAGCGGCCAAGACGGTGTCGGCTGATGTGGCTCGCTTACATTCGGCACCCGATGCGGGATCCACCTCCATGTTCTCATCTGATGACGGGGGCGGCTGCGTTTGGACATGCTGCAGGAGGACGCTGCGGTACACCTACAGACACGTACACAGGTTACCTGGGCAAGCATGCTGGAGAGGGTCATTTCCTGCAATGGGCGTGTCTCTTACGTGGCTGCCGGCCTGTGGTTGGCTGCGGTAACACTTCATGATGTCCTGGAAAGGGTGTGTCTCCTTGGAGATCTGTATGGGGGGGTTGAAGCGGCAGGATGTTTAGGTCACCACATTTTGATTCATCTAAAATCTGTATTGCAATTCGAAATACATATGAAAACTTTGTGATATGATTTCCACAGCAGTCCTTGGACCTGACTGGATGGCGCCCTCTGTTGGACGCAGTCAATGACTTCAACTTCCAGTGCTTCACTATGTGCACGGTACCTTGGAGATGATGTAAATGCTGCACATGAGCAGCTGGTCCAAGTGGCGGTCCCGCATCAGGTCAGTGGCGTGGACCAGAGAATGCTCAAAGCCCGTCCAGATTTTGGCACGCAGCTCAGACGAGATGTCCAGCTTGGCACACAAGTCCCTGAGACGGACGCTGGCCAGGTGGTACACCTGAAACGCATCAGATCATCATCTCACACATCCAGCATGGAAGCATCACGGCTGATGATCTGGTACCTTCCTGAAGAAGAGGGCCAGGGAGCCTGTGCGTTGTGGGCGCCCGCTTCCTGTCTGGGGCTCGGATGTAACGGGCGGGGGTGTCGGGCGGCTCGGGGAGGTGGTCAGGAGGAACTGGGCAGTGACGGCACCCGAGGTGTCGCACGGCTGAACCGGGATCAGCGTGATGGTGTGCTCGTTGCTCCCGCCTGGCAATTACAATATTCCATTTTGCACACTGTCATTAATGTTTTTTCATTTATTTGAAATTATTGGTACTGCTTGGTGTCATGTCATCACCCGGACCTTGCAGCGGGATGCTCAGAACCGTCGTTTGGGTCCCCTGAGCGCCGATCTTCAAGGTGCTGCTTGTGTTGAACGTCAGGCGCTTTGCCGGCGACGGCAGGGGGCTGGACATTGGGGCCGGGGGGTCGTCCCCAAAGAGACGGCGCTTGGCGCTGCCGGCGGCGGGGGAGCTGTAGCGGTCGTGCACCGACAGAGGAGATGGCGGCACGTCTGCAGGGACGAAGAAGATGATGAGCGAGTGAACAAGACACAGTTGATGTGACGGCTCACCTTTACGTGCGCTGCCCAGACCGGATCGGAACTCTCTGATGCGAGGATGCATGATGGGAGAGAGGGCGACCAGAGGGAGGTGAGGCTGAGCGGCGCTGGTGGGGGCAGAAGCCCCCGAGTCCAGACTGGAGGGGAAGTTCACCTGGTGAAAAACATACCATGTCAAGCCGTGTGTCCACGTTTAGTTACATCAAGTTGATTATTCATTCATTCATTTTCTACCGCTTTTTCCTCACGAGGGTCGCGGGCGTGCTGGAGCCTATCCCAGCTGTCTTGGGGTGAGAGGCGGGGTACACCCTGGACTGGTGGCCAGCCAATCACAGGGCACATATAGACAAACAACCATTCACACTCACATTCATACCTATGGACAATTTGGAGTGGCCAATTAACCTAGCATGTTTTTGGAATGTGGGAGGAAACCGGAGTACCCGGAGAAAACCCACGCATGCACGGGGAGAACATGCAAACTCCACACAGAGATGGCCGAGGGTGGAATTGAACCCTGGTCTCCTAGCTGTGAGGTCTGTGCGCCAACCACTCGACCGCCGTGCCACCCATCAAGTTGATTAAAGAAAGAAAAAAGAAAAGTGAAAGTAAAAATCCCATTTAAACGACCACTGGTGCACTCACCTCCTCCACGGTGGGAACAGTGTTCCCGGCGGCCCGCAAGGCGCTCCACAGGGCCGAGTCCGACGTCCAGGCCCGGCTCTCCAGCACCTGCTCCTCGATCTGGTTGAGATGCTTCACCATGTCTCTGGACAAACCTTCTTCTGAGCGGATGAACACCTCGATCACCTGCACATGCGTGGAGAGCACAGAAGGTCAACGTGCTCCAGCATCGGACACATTGGTAGATGTGTGGATGTGTCACCTTAAAGAAGTAGAAGGGGGCCAGTTTGAAGACATTGATGATCCACGGGAACGTCCGCTGTGAGCTGTAAGAAAATAAGACCACCTCCAAACAACACGCCAGCAGGGAGCAGTGGAAGATGTCCTGCTCCAGTAACGCCTACAACGCACACGCACACACACACGGCGACCACTTTAAAACAATGATGACAGCACAAACTGACAGATTACTGACTACAATCATGGTGCAAACACTAACTAACACACTAACTAACACACCCACACAGGGCAACTACTACACTATGGGGAATAACAAAACATATGTAAACTCACAACACATCACATTCAACAAAACAAGTGCCGCAAGACATCCTGGGAAAGCCAGAAGCACGCTCAAGCGTATATTTATTTCATTGATTTATGATGAGTGCTTTGGCCCGTTGTGTTGTATAAGGGGGAGCCGTTAGGACAATTCCAAGGTCCCCTTACTGCCAAGAGGCCCCAAAAATAGGTTATTATTAAAAAATAAAAAGGGAGGGCATCCAACGTTATTTGCCTATGAGCATATCTAGTTTTGAAGAATCATTAATTCTCTGAAAGACTTTTTCATGTTCAGAATAAACATTGACAAAACTGGATCATTTGGACTTTTTTGGAATATAAGAAACCCTTTTGAATACAATACTTTACCTCCGGCAACCCCCCATGCTACTTGATGTACTTTTGTGTGTGTATGTTTATATGTGTGTGTATGCTTATGTGTGTGTCTGCTTACACTCATGTCTTTGCCGTGCAGCCTCTTAGTCTCCTGCGCCATGACGTTCTCCAGGACTTTGTAGAAGAGGATCTCAGCCAGCTTCAGACGGCTCTCTGCAAAGTCTGATACAAAACACACTCATAAATCATCTGTATGTACTGTGTGTGTGTGTGTGCGCGCACATCCCTGGTATATGCAGTAGGTCGGCTCAGCAAAGGATTCCTTATTTATAAATGAAATATTTTGGCAGTTGGAGCATAGAAGACCTGTTTATGATCTGAATATGATTTTTTTAACATTATTAGAGCCTCTAGGCATGAAATAACACCCCTATAGTCACCTTTTTCCTCTTATGACCTTATATAGTAGACATAGTAGGAGAAAATAAGAACTAATATAGACTCCCGTGTTGGCATTGGGAGTTTCTTGTTTCTGCTGCTTTTTTTTTTTTACTTCCTGTTTCTGTTCAGTACTTCGGTGGTGGCTAATGTTTCATCAATGTAACATAACTGGGACCAAGTGACCAATGTAGATACTACATATAATCACGTATTTGAATGTCTACTAAGTACCTTATATTTAGCCATTTTCATGCTTTAAAACTCTTTACATAAATATGTCTATATTTAGGGCGGGACGGGTTGAGTGGTTAGCGTGCAGACCTCACAGCTAGGACACCAGGGTTCAATTCCACCCTCGGCCATCTCTGTGTGGAGTTTGCATGTTCTCCCCGTGCATGCGTGGGTTTTCTCCGGGTACTCCGGTTTCCTCCCACATTCCAAAAACATGCTAGGTTAATTGGCGACTCCAAATTGTCCATAGGTATGAATGTGAGTGTGAATGGTTGTTTGTCTATATGTGCCCTGTCATTGGCTGGCCACCAGTCCAGGGTGTACCCTGCCTCTCGCCCGAAGACAGCTGGGATAGGCTACAGCACCTCCCACGACCCACGTGAGGAAAAAGCGGTAGAAAATGAATGAATGTCTATATTTACACGTCTTTCACGTTTTTTTTACACTCGAGGCAAAAAGAAGTGATGACACAACTCCGCCATACAAGAGAGCACGTTTGGTGCAGCTTTAAGCCGGAAACACGGCCCCAAGGTGGCAGAAGTGCATTTTATACGAAGTCGGCCTGCAATGATCCCATAGACATACAGGCTGCACAGCAAGCAGGAAGTAGCGTTGAGGAATTTACGCATTGAGGGGAAAGTTCAAAATTCGAAACACAGAGTGGCAAGGAATTACTCTATATACGTTTGTGTGTGTGTGTGTGTGTGTGTGTGTGTGTGTGTGTGTGTACCTATGTGCGATCCCGGCGAGTCCTCCGAGTCGTTGGTGTAGTGTTCTTTGAAGGTCTTTCCAAGGGCCTTGACTCGGCTCACTATGGACTCTGTTGGGTCTCGGGAGCAGGACCTTCAGTCCAAACATGTTTGAGAAGTTTTTCCTCACAAGTTGGAAGCATAAAGAAAGTCAACTCACTTGAAAATCTGCATCAGCTGTTCACTGGGGGCGGTCCTAAGCCCAGCCACCATGCTCTGCAGCCTGCTGACGCTTTGTGTCGCCGAGGAAACGGGCGTGACCAGCAGGTCCTTCTCCTTCAGGTAGACACGCCCCGTCAGCGGGGTAGAGGGCGCCAGAGAAACGGGCTGTAGAAGGTTGTTTTCCATCATCATAGGGCGAAGAAGAATAGAACAAAGTGACGTATTGTGTGTTTACCTTCTCCACCTGATGCTGCACCTGCTTCTGAACGCTCATCTGGCTGGAGGGGGGCGGATGCAAAGTTTTTCTCGGCGTTCCGATTTCCTCATCGGCGTCGGCATCCAGAAAGATGCGCTCGTCAAAATCTCCCACAGTCAACACGTACTCCTCATACTCTCGGTTTAAGGCTTTGCTGTCATAGAGATGACACACGTTCAGAACCACAGAAGAGGAAAACGTGGCAGGAGCGTGACCTGGGAATTGTGGCTGCACGCACTTGTTGTCTAGAAAGTTCTGAGGGTCCAACAGTTCAGTCAAAAGCTCCTCGTTGCCTTTCAGGATCTGATCAGCAAAGAACGAAGACAAGATAAAATCAGCTACTCCTTACTGTGTGTGTGTGTGTGTACCTGTCTGTGGAACAGCTTCTGGATGTATGGTTTGAAGTAGTGCTGCTTGATGCCCTTGGCCTCCACCACCAGCCCGTGGTGCAGCTCACACAACCTCTCCAGCACGCACGGAGGCGACTCGTCCGCCGACACGTGCCCGTCGGTGCCCAACATGGGGGCCGTACCTGCTACCGGGTGGGTCTGTTAGCTCATTTGAGTGTCGACTCTCGCGAGCACAGTGACTCAAAATGCAATGAAGACGTGCATTCTCACCAATGAAGGCGGGGTTGATGAGCTCCTTCCTGTTTGCGCACATCAGAGCATTTCCAAAGACCAGGTCCAGACAGCAGAGCAGCAGGTGGTACGAGTTCACCAGGTCATCACCAATCATGTGGAAGTTACCTTCACATGCAAATTCACATTTTAAGGTGACGTCACTTGTGGCAGTGTGTGTGGGGCGGTGGGTTTTGTACCTTTGGTGTGGACAAAGAGGGTCCAGCAGAACTTGAAGACGTCGCTGATGTGACAAGGCAGCCGCCTGCACAGGAGGAAGGAGGACATGTGAATACAGCTGGCGGTCATACGCATCACGCGGGTGGTGGCGAGCCTGCGCAGCGTGCCTGTGCTTCCTGCTGCGGGGCTGGCGAGGCGGCGGGTCCCCTCCAAGCGGGTTCTGGAACATGGCCATGAAGATGGGCTCGAATTTGCGGAATATCACTGTGGAGACCTCAAAGTTGCGCTCCAGCTGCTCCATGCGCAGACGGAAGTCCTGAGGGAGGCTGGACATGTCGGCCCACTTCTTCATCTTGGAGAAGAACTGGATTAAACTTGAAGAGGAGCACACGAGAGCTGGGTAACAACCTTCTCACCAGTTAATCTCCTACTGTTTGGGTGATTCACCTGAGTTTGGATGTGCGGAGGATCCGAGTGAGTGACACGCAGTTCCCCTCCATCAGGCCTTTGCCCACAGTGGGCGTGGATCCTTTCCTGCATGCCGCGTAGAGCGAGCACGCCAACCAGTGGACCACCTCGCCCTGTACAGATACCCCGCCAAAAACAACAAACAAGCCCCCCGACATTGTTAATAAACCAGTGACAAACAAATAATCAAATAATATATTGGTAGTATTAACCATTATTTTTAAGCCTCATTCAGCACCTTACAGTTACACAAATTAACACATTACGCACATATGTGACATTAAAGAGTAGAGTTTACATGAAAAAAAATCTACATTAAAAGGTAAAATAAAAAACTTAAATCTGCCAAAATAACTAAATATGTGGAATAACTCAATAAAGAGATAGGTATAAATGAATATGTAATAATGCATGTTATTGTAGAGAATAACATACAATAATTACAGCAGTGTAAATATTGAACACAAATGTGATATTATTTTAACTGTAAATATATGGAGTGGCGTCATGTTCATGGGGAGTCCATTTAGGAAAATGTCAGACTTTCCCTGTTAATTGTATTCGTATATTTCGCGATTTTACCTGCACGTTGTCACAATAAGCAAACATGTATTGCGTCATTGACTCCGGTTTAAAAGGGCGTGTGTGTTCATAGGAATATTTGACCGCAAGTGAACCCTTCATAGGCGTACAAGTGAATAACTGCGCATACAGTAGTTATTGTTCATGAAGAATTAATAAACATATAAGTTTGAAGGGCGGACGTCACCTCCAGCGTGTATGTGTTCCATATTGCCGTGAAGTTCTCCATGGCCTGGGTGGCGGTGTGTTCGTCCATGTTGAGCTCCTGACATAACGTTTCCAAATTCCTCCGGACGACGCTCTCCTCCATCCGGCCCGACTCCGAATCGGACGACTCTTCCCCACGCATCGGACCGAGCTAACCGCCGACGTTCGGGGCGGGTTTCGGGTGGGCGAAGTTAGGACAATAAAAGACTAAACAAAACAAAACAAGAAGAAGCTCCTCCTGCAGCGAAGACGGCCTAGCACCACTTCCGCTAGCGAGTGGCGCCAAAACTGCAGTGCGAGCACCAATCAGAGGCGAGGGGCGTGTCGATCACGAGGGCTTTTCGCCCAGCCCCCTCCTCAGCCTGGTGCGACCATTAAAGCAACCGCTTTGCGAACAGCTCGTGTGTATGCTTTATTTTTTTGATGTGGATGTTGAAAAGCACACAAGCAAAGAAAGCAACAAACTTGAAAAACATCAATTATGGTATGGATAAGGGCCGATATAATATGAGTTTGGAGTCGGTTTGAAAGTGGGCAACCTGCGGTCGGCAACATCAAAGACTTTTACGTGTTACTACCTACTGTTCTTTTTTGACAGTTTACAACTCATTAAAAGGGCTCAGTAAAAACGAGAAAGTCAAAATGAAATATTTCACGGACCAAAGAGGACCACCTGTTGAGCTGAGATGAGATGTAAGTTTCCTTGAGATTGTTATGTTGTTACTAAGCGACAAGAGAATGTAGATCTGAGTAAATCCGCCGAATGGGCAGAAGATGCTAATATGTAGCTGCACGTGGTTGCTATGCTAGCTGACAGGAAGCACCACTCCACGTGCAGGTGACCAAAGATCACATATTTGAGGAGATTGCACCTGCTGTTAAGGTGGCATTGTTATCTGTGGGTGGCATAATTAAATTTGTGTATATTGTTGTTGTTGGTGGTGTTTTTTCGTTTCCTATATTACTACCCTAGGTAGATATATGTATGTGCATTGTGTAGCTCGTCATTCTACCGATGTGCAGTTGGTTTGTGCGTGTAACCACTGGGGGGCGCTGTTACTCCAAAGTTGAGTAATTGTTAACGTGACTGCAGCGGTTCCTACAGCTGCCTGGGGGGCGCCAAACACTTGAAGGTACTGCGGGCATTATATCCCGACTTTTAAATTAGCAATATACAGTGGACCATCGGTTCTTGACATTGATCTGTTCCTAAAGGTCAATAATAACCGAAACTTGCAAAAATCGAAGACATAATGTAAATCCTAAAAATTTGTACCAGACCTCCAGAAATATAAACAACACATTTTACATGCAGAAAACAATGTAAAATACATTAGGAGGAATGAAATGTGAAATGAACATTTGACATCACTTTTTTTTATTTATAGGTCAGAAAAGTGGAAAAGCATAATAGGTCCCCTTTAAGGAAGCTGAAGAAAGGCGCCTCGAGTCCCAAAAGAGACAGAAGCGCATGTCAAGTGAAGCATGTCAAGCCTGAATATTCATTTGCATCAATTGCATCAAAGAATGTAATTCTCAGATTGGACTTTTCAGTTATAATAGGAAGTGCTGCATTACGAATAACAACTGAGCAAACCATCGTCAACCCCGTCGGAAGGACTCCAAGAAAGGACAATATATACACAGAAAATTTGACTTTGGCAGAAAAAATGACTTTTGGAATAAATACTCCTCAGGTTTTAAAGTTCTAATCTGATATGGAGTATATGTAACACTGAAACGTTAAATTAAATGTTAAGTTAATTTAAATGTTGGTGCTTGAAGGAACACCTCAAATGTTTTTGGGTTAACAATTCTACATTATTGACATATCCTATGGAAAAAATACTGCTGCAATGTACAGATATTTTTATTTAGAGCAACAAAAATACATTTATACCACCTTGAAGGTCATAACGGCACATCTTAAGTTGTACAAAACAGTCAATAACATACTTAATGCTTTAGATTTAGTCATCGGAGCAATAAAAACATAGCAAAGTCTGTTTTGTGAAACACTGTGGAGCATGAGGTAAACCACTGAATTTACTCCAGCACATTAAACATCCCATTCTGAGAAGAGAGAAGACCATGACTGCAGTCCCGGGTTGAAGACAATACATGACCATCACCTCACACTACATTACTCAACAAAGGGCTCTAATTTCGTGGCGCAGGACGGTGGAGTGTGGCACAGCCCACGCAGTGGTCATTTGAGCCAGTGCACCACTGGGTGCAGCCAATTTGGTAGACTGGACCGTGCCAAGATGGACGTGGTGGCGCACCAGGGGAGGTGTCCAGATTTTCAGCTTGACTCACCAGCTCCGACCTGATCTATCCTTGGCGCAGGCAAAGCGCACCCTGCACAGTGGTAAATTGGCAGAAAGGACACGTCACCAAAACCTCACAGGCAAATTTTTCACAGTGTCAGGCACATTTCAATGCAACCAGCAACCAGTAACTAATGTAAGCGTCTGAAACCAGCATGTACATTTTTGTATTAATTATCAAATCAGATCAAAGACGTCATGCAGAATGGAAACTCAACCTCACGGTAGCTCAAAGTATTATGCTAACCGGAACTGGCTCTGCGCTGGGCTGTGCCGGTCACAAAAATCAAAATTAGAGCCCAGTGTCTTGATTGAGCAACCATCAGAGTTCTTGGAGGATTCAACCAGTGGGAGTTGTGAAATGCAAACCATACTTAATGAGGAACAAATTCATTCAATTTATTAAGATTATCTGCTAGCACATATAAGATGTAAATCCTATAATATTTCATGCCCCACCTTTATTAGTGTAGATGACAAAATTGAAAATTGAAAAATTGGCTGTCTAACATTAAAATGATCAATTTCATATTTTGCTTCTCAAAACACTAAAATATGACTCTGACAAATAGTATCGCTCAACAAACCAGATTTATTGGTAAAGACCCTCTAAATTCTCCAAATTTAACTCTGCTTAAAAAGGACCGATTATGCTCATCTTTCAACCCTTTGTATAGAGCAGCTATACACAATAACCCACACAGAAGACTTTCTAGATCAGGGGTGCTCATTAAGTCGATCGCGATCTACCGGACGATCGCGGAGGTGGTACTGGTCGATCGCTGGTCGATCGCGGCGTGACATTAAAAAAATATCATCCTCGCATCAATGCCGTCACTTGATTGATATACAGGGCAGCCATTCAGATGACAACTGAATGTTGCCCTTCGGGCGACCAATCAAATCAAACGACGTCTCTAAGTGCAGCAGAACTTACGATGTCAGCCTATCATCCATCCCCGTTACTTGATTGACATACAGGACAACCAGTCAGATGACAACTGAATTTTGACCTTTAGGTCACCACTCATGCGTAAACAACGATGCAAAGTGCTAAGCTAGTCGGCGAATTGCGTTAGATTTTAAGCCCTCGCTAAAGTTTATGGTCACTAAAATGAGTGAAGGAGCTGGACCAAGTAAAAAGGCAAAAACATATCACTTCCATACGGAATGGGAGGTGGACTTTTTTTTTCACAATGTCTTTTTCGAAGTGCGTTTGCCTCATATGCCATTCTACCATCGCAGTACCAAAGAAGGGAAATGGGGAGTAATGTGGAGGTAATTACAAAAAATGTTAATAGTTAATTATGTGTGTTTTGCAATATTGGCTCATTTGGTTATGTAAGGTACATCAACATACATTGTACGTACAAATAATCCTAAATACATTTGAAAATAGATGTTTTGCATTTTTGTAGTGGGTAGATCATTTTGACTCGGTCATTTTAAAAGTAGCTCACATGCTGAAAAAGTGTGAGCACCCCTGATCTAGACCTATTCCAGCGTCCCCCTCAGGGCAGGAGGCTGCGGTCCATCAGGACCAAAACCTCACGCCACAAGGACAGTTTCTTCCCATTGCTGTCAGCCTCAACAAGGCCCGGATGGGCTAATTGAAAGCCCATAAGGATGCCCACTTCGACATCCCAAAGCAACAGTTTTGCATTGCCCGCTCAGAGCGTTTTCAGCCACCCCAAACTTTTTAGGGCTCATTCCAAATGTGCAAGCTACATTATCTGAGGCATCGTTTAACACGAGAATACAACATTCTAACTACATAAGTCAGAAAAGTGGAAAAAGCTTCCCTTTTTACCAGAATGTTCGCTCCACAAATTTGCTGTGTACATTCCATATACTGATAAGACCACTTTATCTAAGATTTTATTTGGATTTTTAATGGCTGATCCATAAGCAAAGCTGATAGTCAATACAGAAATCAGCATTATTTTCTTCTTGTTCAATATTTGGTCTTAACAGTGAAAAATAATTGACATATATTCATTAGCAGTTGCCATACAAAAGATATGCTTGTGTATGCAGATGCTGCAAGTTTTTGCCACATGCGAGGCATTCATATGGTGGTCACCGTCACGACCACGTCCTCGTTGTCGACGGCATCAGTGTCCGCGTCAGTGTCCGCATTGGTACGGTTGTTGGGCCGTAGCTGGTGGAAAACGAAGGAAACTTTGTTGCCAAAGCGCTGCGCTAGGGAGGTCTTGACGCAGTGAGTCTCCTCCTGGCTGTCTGCCGTTTCCTCGTTGCCTGCCGCATCACCGCTTGGTGCCAAGCCCAAGTCTTTCTCTTTCTCATAATCAAGCACCTTCCAATGATGGTTAAGCGTAAGCCAGCGCTTCAAGATCTGGATGACAGCAGGTCCCTCGTGGATTAGAAGTCCTGTACATAAAAGGGATGAGAGGGGTCTGTATTAACCAGAATGGAGTCAAAATGCCAACCCAGATCTTCCAGATCTCCTGACTGTTAGGCCAATATGCCAACCGCTAGGTCACTAATTTATCATTATTTATATTTTGAAAATTAAGTCAAACCATTTGAGAAAAATTGAAATATATTATTCATATTTATATATAGTATTACTACCATATTTTGATTTGAATCCTACCATAACTGATTTCCAACCAAATTTTCAAGAACTAAAACAAATTTTGTTTTAGTTCGCATATTTTCAACAAAGATTTTCCGCATTTCAACTCAATGCTAATATAATTAGTTTTTCCCTCCTATTGTGCTCATTCTAAAAAAAAATTCAACATTTTTTTCTCATTAGAATATCATTTTTTCCAAAACCTCTGTTTTTGTTTCTAATATTAGTACTATTTTTAAAAAAATTCAACCCTATGCTAGTAACATTCATTCATTTTCTACCGCTTTTTCCTCACGAGGGTCGCGGGGGGTGCTGGAGCCCATCCCAGCTGTCTTTGGGCGAGAGGCGGGGTACACCCTGCACTGGTGGCCAGCCAATCACAGGGCACATATAGACAAACAACCATTCACACTCACATTCATACCTATGGACAATTTGGAGTGGCCAATTAACCTAGCATGTTTTGGGAATGTGGGAGGAAACCGGAGTACCCGGAGAAAACCCACGCATGCACGGGGAGAACATGCAAACTCCACACAGAGATGGCCGAGGGTGGAATTGAACCCTGGTCTCCTAGCTGTGAGGTCTGCGCGCTAACCACTTAACCGCCGTGCCGCCCTATGCTAGTAACATGACATTCCTATTAAGATATTCTTTGAATATCATTCTGAACATCTCCCCTTCTATGAATATTTTGACATTATTGCAAAAATACTAGATTTTTCCATTTTTGCTGCTTTTTTTTAGAATTTGCTGTTTATATTTGGAATGTGCCACAGGCCAATTACAAAAACAGCCGCAGGTCGCAAATGGTTTCTGTTCCACACCTACCAGTGAACAAAAATCCACAAATACTTGCCCATAAAAATGTATTTGACACATGCATGTTGTCATTTTTGATTCATATTTGCAATAAAAGTGACTCCTGTAATTATTCCATTCAGCTCCAGAACCCTCCCCTTCTTCAACAGTCATTGTTCACCAGGTCTAACCCCGAAAATATGCCTCACACACCGAAATGCATGTTTCGTGGCAAATATGGTGCGTTCAAGGACCCCCGAACAAAGTTGGCAATTGTGATTCTGATTCTAAAGTTGGGTTAAGGGAGAAAATGTTGCCAAATCAGAGGTTTGACTACACATATGTACTAAGGGTGTGGAAAATAATCGTGATTAATCGATACATTGATGCGCAATGCGAGTCAATCGGCTCATTCATTGAGTATGGATGTAATGGACGGGTGAAATCTAGATTCATCGCGATGTATTTGTGGGTATCGGTAAAATCCGATGCAAGTGCCGTTTTATTAATGTTCAACTTCACCCCATATGCTGTTCCCCAGGTGCAATGAATGCACCATCGTTATTAGTAAAACAGCATGGACGTTCACACGCAAGCAGCAGCAAGGAAGTTTCTATATTTAACTCCCCCGCAACATTTAAATAGTATGTTTGGAAACACTACAGATTCTCAAAGGCGGAAAGCTCAACAAAACGTCCGTCATTTGAAAAGAATGCCACGTTAAGAAGCCGTACAATGGCAGCACGGCAAACATGCAGACCCCCTTAAAAAGGGGACACCAAAACACAGACAAGTCTACTGCTGCCTCCCCGTCTATTTCATCGTCCGACACCGGGGAAATACCAAGCAAATCAGGTCAGAATAAGTGGATCTTCCGCTGCTTTCCAAATTGTCCAGGAGCTATTTGTCCGTCCCTGCAACTAGGACTCCCACATTCCAAAAACATGCTAGGTTAATTGGCGACTCCAAATTGTCCATAGGTATGAATGTGAGTGTGAATGGTTGTTTGTCTATATGTGCCCTGTGATTGGCTGGCCACCAGTCCAGGGTGTACCCCGCCTCTCGCCCGAAGACAGCTGGGATAGGCTCCAGCACCCCCCGCGGAATTGCATCATATCGCAAGAAATTGCACCATATATCAGATTGCATTGATTTGAACTTATCACATCACAAAGAGGGTAATTGTATCGCATCGCCAGAAAATTCCATATATCATTATTATCATAAGTATCGAATCGCTGGCAGTGCATGGAGATGTGTATCGAATGGTCCTCAGTGCAGAGATTCACACCCCTAATGTGTACATTTCATGTACCTTGCATGTACCTCGTACCGTGCTTCAACGTACACGTGGCAACACAAATCAAACCCGAATGACTGAAAATATGGCAAGACACAAACCTACACAAACCAGGTCCATGAAGCCATACATGCCATAGCATATCTGAAATATAAAGTCCTGTCGCTGCCATTTTGCAGAGGAGCTCAGGAGGGACCACAGGAGCCAAGCCACACTTGTCAGCAGGAACACGACGCACAGGATGGTGGCTGAAATCTGTACCCTTTCAACTATGGACAGTGAGACCGCTTGCCACTGAGAACACAAACATATCAATCATTTAGTTATTGGTGATGGTAGACAAAAATACACACTAGCTACTAAAAATATACATCTTTTCCTTTAACCCTTAGATGCACGAGTGACTGGACCCCACACTGGAACCCAACTAAGTGGGTCAAAAATGACCCATACTAGAATCAATGCGTTTTTATGCCAATTTTGCCATTTTGGTTAAGAATAATCACTTGTATGATATTTAGTATTATATTTAGGACCTCACAAGAATGATTTCATCCAGCATCTGTAGGACCATTTCAGCTGTGTATCTCGCAGCCAAGGCATGGATGAGGAAACAAAAGAGTAATACCCAACAATACATATAGTAATGTTAGCCAGCTAAGGTCAGCTAGTTATAAAGTAGGCTAATTGTAATTGTTGTAAACAGACACATACACATTATCATATGAAGATAATACTTGTTGTTGTATTAGCACTTGATGTGTAAAATAATCTTCCTGAGGGGTGACACTTCTGACATAATCTGTGTGGTCTACAGTTAATTTATTCCTGACAGCCAAAGTTGATAAGAATCAAAGGTTCCGATTGGATTCCATAGAAAATACATGCGAGTCATTTTTGACCCACTTATGGAAGGTTGGGGTCGGAACACAAAAACTAAAATTTCTTAAAATGTATAAAAAGTAAGTTAAAAATGTGAATGTATGATAGCAAAAACATGTTTTTTTAGGAATACCTGGAATAAGAAATGATGACAAATTTTCATTATGTAGATATTTCAAGAAAACAACCTGACCGGGTCATTTTTGACCCATTTATGGAAGGTTGGGGTAGTAACACAAAAACTATAATTTCTTAAAATGTATAAAAGGTAAGTTAAAAATGTGAATGGCATGATATTACAAACATGTTTTTTTAGGAATACCTGGAATATGAAATGAAAAATTTTCATTACGAAAATATTTAAAGAAAACAACCTGACCGGGTCATTTTTGACCCACTTATGCATCTAAGGGTTAAGCAAGTTGCTCTGGTGGGGCTGAAGTTTGCCACACTATATTTTAAATATTAATATGCAGTGATGTGAAAAAGGGTTTGTCCCCTTCCAGATTTATTTTGTTTGTCTGATCAAGTCATCAAACTGATTTAATTACTACTCAATGACAACACAACTGAACACATAACAAATTAAGGGAGGGAAAAAAAATCCATACCTACATAGTCCTGTGTGAAAAATGCTTGCCCCCCTGTTAAGACATAACAGATATAAGTTGAAATCAGTCTGAGGGATGTTATAAAGCCATTTCTAAAGCTTTGAGACTGCAGCAAACCACAGTGAGAGCCATTATCCACAAATGGCAAAAACATGGAACAGTGGTGTGGTCTGGTGAAACAAAAGTTCGGCTTTTTGAAAGGTGTGTGTCCCATTACATCTAATGTAAAAGTAACGGTGCATTTCCGAAAAAACATAGCACCAGTAAAATATGGTGGTGGGAGTGTGATGGTATGGGGCTGTTGTGCTGCTTCAGGACTTTGAAGACTGGCTGTGATAAATGTAGGAACTGAAATTAACACCAGCAAGTCCACCTCTGAATGGCTTTGGAGTGGCCTAGTCCAAGTCCTGACCTGAATCCTATTGAGATGCTGTGGCATGACCTTAAAAAGGCATCATGCTGGAAAAGCCTCCAATGTGGATGAATGACAACAATTCTACAAAGATGAGTGGGCCCAAACTTCCTCCCCAACGCTGTAAGAGACTCATTGCAAGTTATCACAAACGCTTGATTGCAGTTGTTGCTGCTAAGGGTGGCCCAACCAGTTATTAGCTTTAGGGGGAAATCACTTTTTTTACACAGGGCCGTGTAGTTTTGGATTTTTAAAACTACAGTTTGTGTTCAATGGTGTTGTCGTTGACTAATATTTACTTTATATTCATTATATTAAAAAGGCATTTTTTGTACACTTTATACAATACAAATAATGTTCAATACTATAATATAGTACTTTAAATTAGCCATAATCCAAATAATTATACATTTCCTTTTCCTAATTCTGTAGCTCCACCCTATGTGTGACGTTCTTTTGCTGCCCTTTTCTTTGCATTGGCTTCTTTTTCTTAACCAGCATCACATTTTTCGGCACAACTTTTCTAATCTTTGTCCAAACCTTCAAGATGGAGACGTTGCCGTACCTGCAGGGGGTTCTTGGTGCAAAGCGAATAGGCCCTGTACTCAAAGTTGCAGAGCTCACAGGTCCAGGAACCTTTTTCACTGATCCAGCGGATAAGGCAAGTCTCATGAGTATAGCGTACGGTGCCATCACAGCGGCAGGGGCTCACCAGCTCTCCCTGCAGGACACAAAGAGTAGTAAATGTTTTCACCCATTTATTTACCCCCGCCGATGCTGGAAAAAGGAAATAATGATGGACCCATTAATATTGGAAATATGGGGTAAATATGGGGTAATAACTATAAAAGCAATCTTCACTCGCTAAATGTACTGCAAAAAAGGTCAGTAAGGATAATTCATAATGCCGCCTATAACTCCTTATTTCAGTATGTGGAATCAAACAATGGAATGGATTGAGTAAGGACCTCAAACAATGTACAACGATGAGCCAATTCAAGAAACAATACAAGCAGTTGATGTTTGCTAAATACAAGGATGAAGAGTCTTGAACCAGTCATGATGTGCTATATATATCACTATATTGACACTTACTATGGTACCCATTATGGCATTGGATGCTCATATCACCTCGTACTTCGGTACGAGGTACATTATTAAAAAAAAAAACCTTAAACTATATTATTGAAAGCAGGAAGTGAACAACTGTAACAGTTACTGGTTGTAAAACCAGATGGAGGGGTAGGATTTACTAAGCTTTGCTTCTTCCTACTCCTTTTGGACATGTGGAACTGTGAACTGATTATGGGATGCACTCAATTGTAATCTGATGCATGTTCAATTTCATTAGTGTGAAGCTGTGAAGACAAAAGCAGGTACTAAGCGATGAGGGTAAGTGGCATAGAAGACGGATAGATGGAGATTCCTGTTAGATTGATCGGGGCATCAATTCAGCATCCCAAGATCACATTTTATTCTCCTAAAACTATAACTTTTGTCTCTTAATAATTTATTTTTATTCTCATAAAATGACCGCTGATTTTTCTATTTTTGCTGTTAGAATTTTTGCCTCGTTATATGTGTAGAATGTGGTGTAAGGTGCAAATGGCCCGTGTGCCGCACTTTGTGGACACCCCTGCTGCAATATGTGTTTTAGTTATTAAATATTTTTATTTCATTCTACACACTAAGAAACAATCACATAGTCTACAAGACTGTCCTTACAAAGCGAGCAGTTACACATCACACATTGTCAAAACATCTTCCTGCTGGAAAATGTTGCATGGATAGACTTCCTCTGCTGGATTCATAGTTGCAGTACTCTTCCCGTCGTAGATAGAGTGCTACCATGAAACTATTTACAATTTATAATGAGGCTCTAAACGTCTCTTAGGAATGTTTATTTTGTAGCGTAGCTGGAGTGCTTGTGGGTTCCAAGTAAGCTTGGGGACACAATGTAAATAAACACTATAATTCCATGTTTAGTAAAGGTTTTTTTTAATAATCCCCTATAGTATTCGTACTTGTACAGTACAGTAAGCCCTTGACACTTGGCGCTCGGAATGTCAACTTCACTCTCAATTAAAATGACCTATTAAGTCATATTTAAGCAAATGTTACACATTTTGGACTCACTTAAGCATTTTCAAGCATAAAAGTGCATGGCTAAATGACCTAAAATACAAATATAAGGCATGCAGAAGACTTACTTAAAGACATTGTGATGATATCTCGTATTTTATACTGGTCAGTAGTCAGTATTGTTACATTGATGACACAATAGCAACCCCCTGTAAGTACTATACAGAAACAAAGTAAAAATGAACCACAACAAGGTACTCTCCAATTCTAATGTGTAGTCTATTTTTTTTTACTCTTAGTGTCTCTACTATATTGGGTCATACCAGTGCAAAGGTGACCCTAGGTGTGTTAATATAATGTCTAGAGCAGGGGTCTCAAACACGCGGCCCATGGGCCAAATGTGGCCCGCAGGACACTAGTTTGAGGCCCCCGTCTTGATATGAAAGTTTAATGTTAGTGCGGCCCGCGCAAGTTTGATATGGATGCTGTATGATATCATGTACCCAAAAATTATTACGTTTGATTAATGTTCATGTTAAAGGTTAAATAACTTAATAGTTATCCTCCCTATCTGTGTGGAAGTGGTAAGTTTTTGGCTATTTCAGTTTAAAGGAAATAACTTGAAGGCTACCGTTTAGGTCGCTAGCTCTCTAGTTTGCGAGTTAGCATGTGTCTCAAGACCCTGCAGTTGCGCAATATGTTGTAAATAAAAAGAGTATAAATGTGACTATAGTCGTGTTTTATCATGTCTACAGGGCTCTAATGATGCTTTGTTCATTTTAATCTGAAAAAAATAATTTGTCTACCTACCAACTATATGTGGTTTCTTAAGTTTTTATTATTTGCCGTTTTATTATTATTATTATTATTACTATATTTATTTATTTATTATTGATTGATTGATTTTCTTTATTCTTGATTTATTTTTTTTATTTTATTTTGTGTAGAAAAATAAAAAGTAAGATATTTGAGAACAGTGGAATGTTTTATCAGAGCTTTTCTTGTAGAAAATTGGAACCAAAGCGAAGTTTTAAAAAAAAAATGTGTTTTTAATAAATGCGTTTTTTTATTTTTTATTTTTGGAAAACCTGATGCGGCCCAGTCTCACCCAGACCCGAGCTCCAGTGGCCCCCAAGTAAATTGAGTTTGAGACCTCTGGTCTAGAGGGCTCCAATAATGCTGTAAATAACATTTTATGAGGTCAAACTAGTTTTCTAATCCGGAATTACAAAAGATTACCAGTTCACTTTTTCTGGTCTGTGACCAATTAACCATGATAAATGGCGAATTATGACTTTATATACAGTCTAATGCTGTATATACAGTCTATGTCTACAGTACACGGTCATCAGAGACCCAGTTTGACAGTTAAAACCAGCGGCGCTTCCTTGTCTTGCCCACTTTCACTTTCATCTTGAGTTCCATTCTGGATATCATTTGGTTTGCAAAGCAGCTGCGGGGTTATTTTCAACTGATTGCGGCTAATTCTTCATGCATGCAACGCGTTGCTCCGTATTCCACCAGCTGCCAACAGAATGTTTTGCATGGATATCTCACTGCAAAATCAACTCCTTGAATGTGCAGTTTGGATGCTTAATGACGGTGAGGCGGGTCATCTGTATGTGTCAGAAAAGTTCCAGGACTGTTGATGGTGATGGTATTCTCGGATGTCCACTGTGTCCTTGCCACAGGGGCAGAACATAGTTGTGGTAGGACAACAACATGTGTGAAACAACACAAGAGTTCCTAGCCCAGAAGAACATCACTGTACTGGAGCAACCTCCCTACTGTCCCCACCTGCCTCCATGTGAGCTGTGGAGGATTCCAGAAGAATCCATCCAGGACTGCATGCATGGAGGCATGACAGAGAAAACGTATTTGTCAGACGAAAACTGAAATGTACAAAAACAGGAGCAATTTTTCCTATAGGAAATCATATCAATAGAGTAGACGCATGCCTATTTGGTGAGACCGTTATACTTGCTGTCCCTCGCTCATGTGCAACATGGAGGCACTCGGTACGCCTAATTCAGCACCAAAAAAATCAGAATACATGTACCGTACTTCAAATTACAAGAATTTACTTTTTGCACTATTGGATTCATAGTGCATAAAACCTCAAATAGAAATAAAGTGGGTTTTCTTTGTAAACTTCCCTCGCCATTCATTCCTAAACGTTAATTTGTATTTAGATTAATGGAACACGCAGGATGTCCAAAAGAGTTTATTCCTCGGGAAGTCCTTTGTCACCTGCAGTGTTGTCATTACCACATAGACAAGGGCCTTCAGTCGTGAGAGATGCTCCCTGCAACATCTTCACATAACCATTTGCCGTTTGACGACCCTGCACAACCTGAAACTCCATTGTTCCAACAAAGGTTCATGATGGCGCCAACTCCACTGTGCCGTGTGGCAAACATGTGAGTTGTGTGTACAAGTGGGAGTTGGTGCAGGGCTCGACAATAACGATGTACCGATGGCCCGGGGCAAGTTAAAACAAAATTGGGGCAAGTAAATCCAATCAGTGATATTCCCGTCGGGCAAGTGCACTTTGGCATGCCATACTGCTAAGAGTTTTTTTAAAAGCGGTTCTTGTTGGGTGTTGGTAAAACACGGACGGCGTAATTCGGGTGGTAATTTGCAAACCAATCCTTGCAAATCTTGAAATGGACCAATCAGAATCGTTTATTTAGACCGCAGTCCGTAGACCACAGTCCGCGTTTTACCCACACCCGTTCTTGTTCGCGATCAACCAATCAGCGATCCTTTGACTACGAAAACATCCTGCCAACATGGTCTAATTCTTCAACAACTTCTGAAGAAAAAACAGCAAAAAGTGATGAACCAGTGCCTCCTAAACAAGTATTTTATTAGCGGTTAGCAAATCAAATGATGGCACAGGTGAGTGAATCACATTGCTGTGACAATTTGAAGTGGTCACAATGAAACACCACCGATTAGATCCAATACCAAGTGCTGATTTTGCACAAGCTACAAAATCTAGCGCTTCCATTTCTCTGTGTATTTTTCTCACCTTTGCTTCACAAATTATTGTTTGACCATTGAGCTTTTATTCTGGATTCAAAACACTTTACTAGTACACAAATGTGTCTATTCAATAATGTTTCATTGTGGCGCACAACTTATAAATATCACTGCTTACTACGACTACCATGTGTAAGGTAGTATGTTGTAAATTACATGATATCATTATGGCAGGCTTTTCATTTTACATGGGGAAAGTTGGGGCAAGTAGTTCTCACCTTAAGGATTCCCCATGGGTAAGTCATTTTTGTTTTTAATGTAGAGCCCTGTGGTGTACCAAAAAATGTTTGGTACACTTGTGCCAATTCCAAACAACAATTTTGTGGCCTTTGAAGACATTTTTTTATTCTCAAAAAGCCTTTTCCAACAGATGGCGTCTGTACACAGCACCAGGAACAACCCTCATCTGGGCCGAGGATGGACGATGTTGCTGAGGCAGCCCAACATTCATCCAGATGAATACCTGACACAATCACATTCAATCCAGATTTTGTCTTTTAAAGGCTGCGCTCTTAAACTTTCCATCAGCTGATGAACAGGCCTTTTCACTTTCATGCTTATTTGCTATAAATTGCTTTTTTTTGGTATCTCCCCATTTCTTCTTGTTGCATTTTGAAGCTCTGCTTAGAATCCTCTTAGGATCCAACAGTGCAGAATGTTGATACTTGCAATTTTTCAACTGGTCTTCAAATTTCAATCAGGCATGTCCAGAAAATGGCTTTCATTTGAAAGAAAATGACCGACAAGTCACTTTTATATACACACATGTATATATGTATGTATGTATGTACATATAGAACAGGATTTGTGTATGTTGCATTTAAATGAATGTAAAGTGCGTCAGCTCTAATATGGCAACTGCGGCCGGCAGCTTCCTCAGACAGACAAAAAGGTCTAAACAGCTCAAAACTGGAAATTTGAGTAGCGAAGTAGTTTTGAGTAGTAGTTTGAGTAGTAAGTACAGTGGCCTCCAGAGTGTCCACGACCGAGTGTTAGTGTGTTCATCGTCTGTTCTCAGTGTGGCCCTAATCCTCCATCATGTTTCACGTTTAATTTGAAGTATAGAGAATGTTGTCAAGAAAAGACAATCAAGGAGTTCAAAGTATACCTTCTCTGATCCCTGGAAGCAGATCCGACACTGTGGGATGAGCTGTCCATCCTCTGTAAAACTCTGGATGGAGTTCTCCTGTTTGCCTTCTTTATCCACCGATGCCAGGCTGCGTGGCGGAGGAGCCGCGTCATTGTCGTCGCCATCCTCCTCTTGATGAGAGCAGGTGAGGAGCCTACCGCAGAATCCCTTCATGTCGGTATTCGTCCTAGCATCCACAGAAAACCTTTCACTGGTGAGACAAGGGATGGATGTGAGAGCTTCTGCTTGGTGGGGATGATGTGATGTGGTCATGATGATGGAGGTTGTGGAGCATTGTGACAAAGACGTGCAGATTCATCATCTCTTGTGATGATGTCTTTTTAAAGCTTCTTTGCTGCTTTGATGCCATGGGTGTCATAACTTTTTACACCAAGGCCTGTTTCCTGAAAAACGGGTAGATCTGGACTTCTGGGCACCCTAAGCTCAGGGGGATGATATCAATACCGTGGGCAGTATCAAATCCATCTTTTCAGTTCTCTTCTGTGTCAATTTTCACAAATATCTGTTTTGTTTATATTGCTTCATTGTTACACACACACACACATATATATATATATTATATATATAATTTGCTTTCTATTTTGCACTTCACTATTGTCCCATTGAAAAGGGAATAATATTATGTTGAAACTATTACACGCCTCTCCTGAAAATTCAAAAGGAAGCGGTGGCCATTAAATAAAAATGTTATATAAACATTATGATGTTATATGTTCACAGATTCAAAGATCAAACTTTTGAGTTATGTGACAGTGTTATTTGTATTATTGTTTATGATAAATGCAATCCTTAACTTTGAATATATTGCTTACTTTGAATTGAAAGAAAAAACATATAAATCGAAAGTAAGTGTAATATTACCTTTACTTTCCTCAATCTTGGAAGACTTCTTAGTAGCAGTGATATTTCCTCAAGAGATCCGTTAGAAGGCGTGCTGACGTCGTCCTCTGCCCCCCCCCCCCCCCACACCAAACTCCTTTGCTGCGCAGCGTCTGAAGTTATGACGCAATGGCTGTGTGACGTCAGCAATCAAACACCGTGACACGTGATGTCTCGAAGCAATGGACCTGTATCTTTAAGGCTTTATTATTATGTCTGTACATCAGTACTAATTGCTTCCCATAACAACTTTAACAGTGATATATTCAAAGCTATCGTTTATGGCGTCATGTTAGAACGGTTGAACTGAAATATTTGACACCATATTAAAGCGGCACAATTGTTAAATGGGTTTAAAGCTGAACTTTAATGACAATAAATCAGCTTTGAAAATGAGCTTACTTGACATGTTGCCATTTTGTGGATCAGACATAGCTTGGGATAGTCACGTGCCTGTCACATGACAACCACGCCAAAATGTTCCGAAGTCAATTGCCCACATCGATTTGACGCTTCTGTAGCCTGTTGAATGTGAACATTATGCTAATGAGAACTCAGTAGAGCCCCGCCTCCTGACTGGAGTTTCTTCATGCAACAGGAAGTGACAACCCCCTCCTCAAAAGAGTGCACGGCCTGAAAAGAAAAGAAAAAATAAGAGGCTGGGTGGTGGTCGAAGTCCTATCGATTGATTGTCTTTTCTTGGTCGAGGTCCGTTGGCGGGCTGCACGAGCTGGCCGTCTGTGAGCCTCGTGTGTCGGCCTGAACGTCAACGTGGCACCGCATGGAAGCATGTCCGCTTCCTAAAGTTCCCAAGGAAGCGAAGACCTGCTTCTGGAGAAAAAAAACAAACGAAGGTAAGCTACAGTTTAGCGTATTTTTGTTTATTGCAACTGTGTGAGTGACAATTTGTCCGCAAGACTTGAGGCGTTTACGTAACATGCGCGTGCGTGTGTCCGTGTGGCGTTTGCAGGTCAGCTTGGCTTTGGCCACGTCAATGAAGGTGAGGATGGGAAAGATGGGAGTTACTTTAGTGCCCATGTTTGGATTCACAAAAGCCCTGAATGACATCACTGCTTTGTTAGCTATTTTCTCACTCCCACAGTACACTTAAATAAGTATACGACTTATGTAATGAGGGCGCGAATTTTGACAGTAGCTATGCTCGCACTTCCACACTTGAGTGTTTTGAGTGCACATTGAGTTCACACTGAAATGTCTAAAAAGCAGTGCACTGTTAGTTCCCGGATGTTGTACTCAACACGCCCCAAATGGTCTGTGCCCTGCCGCGGATCGTAATCCATTTCAGATGATCCTCGGTTTACGACATTCCGTGGTAACGAACACCTCATAAATTACGAACTCAATTTTGACCGTAAACACGACACTGGCATGAGAGCTACCTCAGCGGGTGTGGCTGAAGCCACGTGGGAAGTTAAAATGAATTATGGCTGCAATGCACGATTATTTTCTTTAGTCAATTAATGTGAAGGTTGTTTGGATTAACTGAGTTAAATTGATTAGGTCCTAGACCAGGGCTGTCATTTCAAACATTTTGGCCACCTTGACATTTGGTATAGTTTTTAGTATACAGTATTTCATGAAAAAGATGCATCTCAGCTTTGTGATATTGTTGAAAAAGCACATTATTAGTATCAACTTTGGACTTTTTAAATTCCTAATATTTCAACTTTCTACTTGTGTAATCTTTGTACATTTTCTTCTTGTAATACTAAGATTCTATTCCCTTAATGTTTCACTTTATTCCAATAATATCATAGACCCCCCAACTTATTTGTCCAAAAAGAACTTTGTTTTTTTTCGACTTATAGAAAATAACACGTTTTCCCTTAATATTTAAACATAGTTTTACTAAAATTACATTATTCTTCCTTATGAGTTTATTCTTGTAAAATTACAATTTTTCAATGACTTTCTCTCAATATTTAGTTTTGACTTTATTTTTGTATATGTAATTACAGCAGTTTTTTCCATCACTGCTGATTAAAAAAAATCACTTTCTTACTAAAATTACATTATTTTTCATCCCATTACGACCTTTCTTGAAAAACTTCTCGTAAAATTGTAAATTATTTTCATTATATTATATTACTTTTACTCTCCTTAATATTTTGACTTCATTTTGGTTTTTCCCAACTAGTTTTCAATTTCTTCTGTTTTTTTTTGTCGTTCAAATTATATTTTTAGAATGTGCTTATTCGAATGATTAATCGAATACTAAATAGTTTGGACTACTTGGATATTGGATTTATCATGGATTCATCGATTTATTGTTGCAACCCTCATACTGACTGTGAATGTTTATTTCTTCTTCTACCATATAATTCCTCCTTTTGGGGGTCTCTTAACCCCCAAAACTGATGACAGATGCAGTACAACCTGGTCGTTTCTTGAAGTAACTTCTGATATTCAGAGTGCACGTTTGTAAGTGTGCATGTTTGTTGCTGCAAAGTGTCAATGAGATAGTGTGTCGATACAATATAGGAAATAGTCATTTTAAAATCTGCGACTTAGCAAAGCCTCGATGCAGGAGGGAAGGGTGTATCGGGGAGGATCCGTTCTACTCTGTCGATGATCAGGAATATAGGTTAATGGGACGATGACTCATCTTCATTCAGAGAGAAAAAGTGCAGTGTCAAGCATGAATGAGGAAGCATCACTTCCTCTCTTTAAACGCGTTTGACTTAAATTGATGACCCGACGACTGTGGTTTGGCACCGTGACGGAATATTTAGAGCCAACATTCTTTATTACTGCATCGATCTGGTCATAATTTATAGTCATACACCTTTTGCTTGTAAATCTGTGGAGGATTCCAGCCAGCTCGGCCTCTAAATGCTCCAAAAGGTTGTTAAATGCGGTCCGGCTATTGACGATCAGCCTGAAATTACACTTGACTTCTGCTCCTGGCTTATGAAGCAACCTCGCCAGCTGAAGTCGCATTCCGCACGGCGTTAACAACAAGCTTGGACAGCCTTTTGAGGCTGTTGGAATTTGGAAAGCAACGAGAGGTGCACACAAAAAAAAAAAGTGTTTGGCGCTGCTCTTCAATCAGTCTCCCTGCAGAAACTCTTTAACAAGCTCGGACCCAGCAGAGCTTTGGAAGCGCCATCAAAGTGGCATACACCTCTCTCGCTGGTATTAGTCGGGTAATTGATCTACAGACCCGCAAACCAGTGCTGACACATTTTAGAGGATGTTGCATCACTGTCTGGTGAGTCATTATGGGATGTCGGGAACTTTTTTGTAGTAAAATGAATGCTGGAGTCTGTAGGTTGAACATGCATTCCTTGCTGCTGGCACCCAGGATAATGGAAACCTGCCTTCATTTATCATTTATCCCACCGAGCCAGCAACCGCAGGCTTGTTTTTATGTTCAAACTTGACCAGCATCAACATTTTTATGTGAAATATACTGTACAGTGTGCTTGGCGTACTCTCATAATGTTACGAGTCACCAAACCCGCGCTTTTCAACTTGTTCAGTTTTTTCTGTTTATGACTGTGGCGCTGAAGTCTTTGGCCTTGCGTCACGTTTAGTTGTCAGCATTACGTATATAACAGGTTCATTTTTTCAACTTAATAATGAGGTGGAGTGCATGAGAAAGTATAAAGGAATAGGTGACAAATGTATTATATTATATATATATTATTAGATGTCTGAGTCCTTTTGCACTCACCTTTTAACAACTGCAGTCAATCATTGTAAACTTGCAGAATCGGCCATGTGTCTACAGTAGGTGCATATCCAATGGTCTACCATGCAATGTGATGACTGACAGTGTTCACCCTCTCCAGTGTGTTTGCCATGGCCCACGGCACCACCACCATCCAATATGAGCGACTGGCGGAGATCGGCGGTGGAGCTTACGGTACGGTGTACAAGGCCCGTGACACCGAGAGTGGTCAGTTTGTGGCTCTAAAAAGCGTGCGCGTCCAGACGGACAACAACGGCCTCCCCACGTCCACGGTCCGAGAGGTGGCGCTGTTGAAACGACTGGAACAGTTTGACCACCCCAACGTGGTCAGGTAAGACTGAAAGACCCCCTTTTGTGCTGCTCTTGTGCCGACCGTCCTTCTAGCAAGTCATTGTCCTCCGTGCCAGGCTCATGGATGTTTGCGCCACGCAGAGGTCAGAACAGGAGATCAAAGTCACTTTAGTTTTCGAACACGTGGACCAGGATCTCAAGACATACTTGGAGAAAGCCCCAGCTCCGGGGTTAGCCCCTGAACGCATCAAAGTCAGTGCCAATCAAAAAGGAACATACACTTACATACATGTGATATTTTTTAAAATTTGATTTATTGAATTTTTGTTCTTTCCCCCAGGACCTGATGAGACAGGTGCTGTGCGGTTTGGCTTTCCTGCACTCTAACCGAGTCATGCACAGAGACCTGAAACCAGAGAATATTCTGGTAACCAGCCAGGGCCAGGTGAAGCTAGCCGACTTCGGACTGGCCCGCATGTACGCCTGCCACATGGCCCTCACTCCTGTGGTAAGAGCCTAGACGCGGAAGGCTTTGTTTTAGCTTTATACTTGGCATATTTCCAGAAATACTTGAATATTTTATGAGCCACAAAAAGCTCATCTCAATTTTAAGTAAGAACATTTGCAATTGATATTTTTTCCACAGTTCCACAGTTGTGCATTGGTCATAGTTTTTTTTTCTTAATTGGCCTGCAACGCATTCAAAAAAATCAAATTTAGCAAGAAAATGTCAAAAAAAGCCTTGTCTTCTCCATGCTTGTTTCTCCTGAGGTGGTGACACTGTGGTATCGGCCCCCCGAGGTTTTGCTGCAGTCGAGCTATGCCACACCTGTAGATATCTGGAGCTGTGGCTGCATCTTTGCTGAAATGTTCAAGCGCAAGTGAGTCAGCAGATTGCTAATCGTATTAAAAGACTCAAGTTGTTGTTAATGTGCGGTCACCACAATACCACATCAGCTCCAGCAGTTGTCAAAGCCAAATGACGTATACAGCATATGTACTACATAGTTGGTACTTTTATCCATGAATCTCCACAGCACAAGAATACAGCAAGCATACAGTAAATATGGCTGCACTGGTAAATCAATGGTCACCAAGTGTCAGTAAAGTTACTGTAATGTTGGGTTAGACACACAAGCACCATTAGAATCACCGGAACAACAGGCTTTTATTGCAGGTCTGAAAGATTCCTGCCGGTCTTACGTTGCACAGTATACGGTAAACCCTCGTTTATGGCGGTTAATTAGTTCCAGAACAGACCCGAGCCCATTTTATGATGGTGGTGGTGATGATTGTGTCAACCTGCAATAAAAAGCCTGTTGTTCTGGAAATCAAGTCTGGCGATTGTTCCACTAAACAAGGGATGTTTTTTAATGTACCGGTATAGATTCTTCCAATGATAAGAAAATGACTTATACCCGTATAAATAACAAAATGTAAACAACCCAGGTTGACCGTGCACCACGGCGGACATACAGGACGGATGAAATGTTGTCATTGTGTGTATTTACTCGGCAGACCGCTCGGTCATGGCACAAAATTACTGACACCTAGTGAACAAAGTAGAAGTAGAATACTGCATTCACTATTTGAATGCCTTTTTTGTTGTTTCAGCCATTGTTGTGCTTGAAAATGCGTAATTTAGGCAATAATATGTACAATTTGGTTTTGGACTAATAGGCCATATTAAACTACAGAACAGCGTGATTAATTAACCCTCCTCTTGTGTTAGGGTTGGCACCGACCCGTTTTATATTTTAATGCAGAAAAAGAATCACATAACATTTGTTTATTGCATCAAGGCTTTTTGACTTTGTCAGGAAACTCTATTTCAACAAAATAAAACCAAAAAAATCATTTTTACTACATTTTAAAATGGTCTGGTTGAAATTATGACCACTGTATTGTTAGGGTCGGTTTCGACCCGGTTATAATAATATGACTATAAAGCAATATTTTGAGCCACAACTGAAATCATAAGTGTACAATTAGCCAACACAATGACAACCAGCTCCTCTTTTCATCATGTAAGCTTCAGGGGATTCTCATTTTGACCGCTTTTCCAATATACCAGCAGAAAAACAATGTCCAGACATGTGAGGTGAATTCACTCATTTGATTGGCTGATTTCACATTTACTATTTGGATCATGGAAAGAATGGCAAGAAGTACAGTGAACCAAGATCTGGACCTGTTCTGCTTTTTCATTTCACTTTATACTAAAGTTCTGTTGCTGAAAACAATCACTTTTTCTCCCTTTTCTTGACATTAATATATATGGGTCAAAATTCACCCCAACACCATAGATGTTTCTTTAGTGATTAGTACTAAAATGAGAAAATAAATAAAACTAATTGATTTAAGAGATATGTTCTATAGCTCTCAGTAATAGCCAGGTAACAAAATAATTCAATTTATTAATATGATTCTTTTGAGGTTCATTTGACCATTTTTGGAAATTAAAATTGAGGGGTATAGTGACAAAAAAAGTCCTACATGCCCACACCAAAACCAACATTTTCATGGATGAGGAAGCCTAAGAAGGTAACCAAGACATGAGAAGCAAATTTGATGGTAACTTATTGTTTTTAGTGTATTTTATAGCTGATTTAATACATGGGTCAAAACCGACCCGTTAACATAAGAGATGATACCAGAAAGCTAACACAAGAGGAAGGTTAATATAGATGTTTCGATAAAACCTTGATAGAGTAAAAGCATGAAATTAGAACCGCAGTGTGGCGAGGTACGACTATTGTTGAAATGCATCTGGTAGAATTAGCATAGTTCATAACCTTGGTTGATATCGATATCAGTAATAACGTGCTGGATATTTATCGAGGGTCTAAAAACCCCCAAAGCAATGCAAGCCATGCAGAATGCAAAACGTGTCAGTGTTGCACTGGCAACGCGCCACCATTCAGTGTTACACACTTAGCTAATCTTTCGGATGTGAGACGTCCTGTTGCTGTCCGCCTTCCTGACACAAACGGTGCCTCCAGCGGTAAAGCATACATTCATCACCTTGCATCTCTTTAACTTGCAGACCCATTTTCTGTGGAGAATCTGAAGTGGACCAACTTGGGAAAATCTTTGAGTGAGTCATGCATTCATGCGGCGTGAGCTCAGTGTGCTGGCGTGCGACTGAAAAACGGTCCTTGCAGGGTTATCGGTCTGCCACCAGAGGAGGAGTGGCCAAGTGATGTTACGCTTTCAAGGAAACACTTCCCCCCTTGCTCGGCCCGCCCACTAACTGACTTTGTTCCAGAGATAGATGAGCAGGGGGCACGGCTGCTGCTGGTAAGACATGGCCGCCTTTAGTCAGTGTACACCCTTCACTTTTCAGCAAACATGTTTTTTTATTTGATCTTCTTCAGCGACAATACTATATATAATAGTCAGATATACTCCATAGTAGTCTGTATGCAGACCAGAATATCACTGGTTTTGTGTGTTTGATGTGCGGATACTTTGAGGTCCCCATCAGGAAGACCATGCATGATATGCTGCATGCTGTGTTATCCCTCGTTAAACTCAAGATAAAGGGAAGGGGCTCCAGCTCTGTGCCAAACAAACACTCCCATTTCTTCTTTCTGCATTTTCAACCTCAGAAGCTTAGAACCTCAAGATCTGAAAGTGTAAAATGGGACATTTTTCAACTGGTGGTCTTTGGTTTTGATCAGGGTATATCACACACAATCACACACACACACACGCTATATATGACATACACACTACTTGCACAACTCCCAGTTGTTATTGGCACGGTGTGAGAGGTATTGATTTAACAATAACTTTATAATTGTGGTCGTAGTTTGCAGTACATAGTATAGTATAACATCCATTTTCTACCGCTTAGCCCCACGAGGGTCGCGGGCGTCCTAGAGCCTATCCCAGCTGTCTCTGGGTGAGAGGCGATACACCCTGGACTGGTGCCAGCCAATCACAGGGCACATATAGACAAACAACCATTCACACTCACATTCATACAATTTGGAGTGGCCAATTAATCTAGCATGTTTTTGGAATGTGGGAGGAAACCGGAGTACCCGGAGAAAACCCACGCATGCACGGGGAGAACATGCAAACTCCGCCCGAGGGTGGAATCGAACCGTGCACTAACTAAGTTCATATTGCATAACAAAATCTGTGAACTAAATCAATGTGTCCAATTTAATGATGCATTTACAAGAATTGGAAATGGCAGCATTCTGGGTAACATGTGATCAGAGACTTGGTTTTTATTTAAATTTTTTATTTCAACCATAAACTTATCAGAATCTTGCGGTTGCCTGGCAACTGGCCTCATCCAGGATCAGAGCAAAAACATCTTGCGAAATGGCAGCTATCACTGTTTGCACAACAGATGGTAAATGAAAGATTTTAGGGCTGACGGTCAGCAGGTGTCATTTTGACATCTGTAATGTACCACTCTGTCTTTCCTCTCCAGGCAATGTTGACCTTTGACCCTGCCAAACGAATATCTGCCCTGAATGCACTGAATCACTCGTACTTCTGCGACCAGGAGACATTGACTCAGACACAAAGCTGAGCTGCTGCCAGAAGAAGAAGACGAAGCGGTAGAGGTAACGGTCCAGCTTTGGCTAAAAGGTTTCACGTTCAAGGAGTTTGTATGTTATTCCTCCAACTTTGGAAAAAGGAATCACACATTGAAGAGGAAGTAAATGTCACACTTTCATGACTTTAAGTTTGTGTCTGTCATACTGCAATATTTGGAATTTAGAAAGCATATGGAAAGTATTCACAGCGCTTCACGTTGGAGCCGTACACCAAAATGGAGTCAATTCTTTTTCTTCCCACTCAAAATTCTTCACGCAATACCCCATAGTGGCGTGAAAAAAAGCAATCAGCGAGTATTCTTAGCCTTTGCCATGAAGTCTTAGATTGAACTGTGACGCAACCTCAGGCAGTGAACACTCACTAACATGATTCTTTGATGTCTTTGCTTTTATTTTTCATATACAGGTATTTGCATCATATCAAAAAAAATCTTTTCATGCTATTATGTGTTGTGTGTCTAATTTTGAAGGACAAAATGAATTTATAAATAAAAATCTGGAGAAAGTGAAGCAGTGTGAATGCTTTCCAGATGCACCATACGTAGTGTGACATGGTGCACCCGTCCGTGTACACCCAGGAGATGCAGCGTCTTTAAGAGGATGCGAGCAGCAGATCTTTAGTCATATAACTGTATTTGTTATTCGTGTTGATGTTTATCACCCAAGAGAAGAAATGACTGCAGAAATAACAGTGAATATTGATGGTGAAATAGAACTCTCTCTAAATCATGTCAAGAAATACACAAATGCACTCAAAAGTCAATTCGGGGGAAAAATCCGTTTTTATTCATTATTGGTGAACTGAAGAGGTGGATCCCATTCATTTTAAGTTGAATGGCTGTTTTGTGTTTGTTTTGGAAAAGCATCTGAAATGAACCTGCACTGGAACTACAGAATAAAAACACTTTTAAACACAACACAACTCACTGGCTCAAAGGTTCATTTCATGTGCGACTTCCGGTCTTGACACAAAAGATAAGTCAACAGAATTATTACTCCATTAAATGGGAAATGGTCTTTCACATGTATAGCGCCTTTCCACCTCTCAGGCACTCAGAGCGTTTTGACACTGTTAGCATATTTACCTACTGGTGGCGTAGCATCGGGAGCAGCTAGGGGTTCAATATCTTGACCAAGGACATTTCGACATGATTCCGGGAGGATGGAGTGTTGGGAGACACCCACTCTACCACCTGAGCATGCCTCCCATTACAGGTAAGTACCGACGCTCAGCAAAAAAAAGAACTGTACCGATAATTATCTGCACGATATCAGCATAAAATGCAATATTAGTTGATATCAGTATCAGATTTTTTTCACTGCCATGCAAAAGCGGTCCTGGTTGGGATTTGTCACACTCTCGCCCAGGACTATTATCAACAGAGCCATTCACCTGCTTATATCACTGTATATCAAACCGGCCTCCACCATGACGTTCACATGATGGACGTGGCATGATAGACGTACCGCTCACTTGACTAACCATGCTGGCCCTTTTTGGGCCTTCCTAAAGGCCTCCAAAACCAATCCTCAAATTATGCAGACATCCACTGTGTATTGCACAATATTATTATAGTATTTGGTCCACTTTTGCTTAGAAACCAACCCGTGTGCAATGAACCATGACAACTCATTATCTCAACTACCCGAGCCACAAGTCAACAATAAAGCTGCAAGGTATATAGAAGTACAACCGTCCGACCAGTACACCTATGCATACATTTATACCTTAAAGTTTCCACTGACTGTCAGTATAGACTGTATATTAACCTCAATAATTGTAGCTTTGTTCCTTCGTTTTAATATATTTATTTATATTCATTCATTTATTTTCTACCGCTTATGCTCATGAGGGTCGCGGGGGTTGCTGGAGCCTATCCCAGCTGTCTTTGGGTGAGAGGCGGGGTACCACCCTGGACTGGTCACCAGCCAATCACAGGGCACATACAGACAAACAACCATTCACACTCACATTCATACCTATGGACAATTTGGAGTGGCCAATTAACCTAGCATGTTTTTGGAATGCGGGAGGAAAGCGGAGTACCCGGGGAAAACCCACGCATGCATTGGGAGAACATGCAAACTCCACAAACTCTCACGGAGGGAGGGATTGAACTTGGGTCTCCTAGCTGTGAGGTCTGCGCACCCACTTGCCCGCCGTGCAGCCATCGTTATTATCATTTATATCATTTGTGCTATTGAGAACCTGTAATATTAAGTCATGTACAAACCACTGCGTTTGTTGCTGGCACCAGCATTGTTTAAGCCGGGGTTGTCTAAATGTTTTCCTGGCCACAATTTGATATTGTATATGTATATTGTATATTTAGTCACATATTTTAAGGGAAAAAACTGCTTCATAGATAAATCTTTTTTTCTTAAAGTCTTTATAAATTCTCAGAATATTATGACTCCTAATACTGTAGTTTTTTCCCAACCTAATTTTTCAACAATTATTATTTTGTTTAGTTTTCTTTACTTTTTTGTGTGAGTTTACAACCTTTTTCCTTAATATTTTGACTTCAGCCTTGTGCAATTACTGTAAATTTTTCAATTTCTGCTGTTTTTATAAATTATATTTTTGAAAGTGCCACCACCCAATATGGGAAAAAACAGGCTGCACTTTGTTTTAAGCGCATATAAATACATACATAAAAAGAATGCCACGACTTTATACAGGTGTTGTCCCCCTGCCTTTTACGCCCCTGCCCTCCCAAAGCACTACTCTAGATTGATACTTTGTAGTACTTCATTGAGCCATTGTAGGAAAATAACTAACAGCCTCATTTATATAGACAGCGCAGGACTGTTGTATGGACAGTGCTTTCCTGACTGGATTTTGTTTTGCATTTTTTCACACTTTAATGGTTATGACAACACAAAAATACAAAATAGCAGTTTTTTAATGAAAGTTTTTATTATTAAGGGAGAAAAGTCCAAACCTACCTACCCCTGTGTGGAAAATGTGTTTGCCCACCAAGTTGAGACATAACTGAGATTAATTGAGCTCAATCAGTCTGGAAAAGCCATTTCTAAAGCTTTGGGACTCCAGCAAAAAACAGTGAGAGTCATTATCCACACAGGAAACGGTAGTGAACATTCCCGGGAGTGGTCAGCCAACCAGAATGACCCCAAGAGCACAGCGACGACCAATCCAAGAGGTCACAAAAGACCCCACAACAACATCCAAAGGACAGGCCTCAGTTGCCTCAGTTAAGGTCAGTGTTCATGACTCCACCATAAGAAAGACACTGGGCAAAAATGGCCTGCATTGCAATGTTCCGAGACCAAAACCACTGCTGAACCAAAACAACAGTAAGGCTCGTCTCAATTTTGATGATCCCCAAAACCTTTGGTCTGACAAGTTGGACATTTTTTGGAAGGTGTGTGTCCTTCCTTCACATTTGGTGTAAAAGTAACACTGCATCATACCAACAGTAAAATATGGTGGTGGTAGTGTGATGGTGTGGGCTCTTTTGCTGCAGAATCTGGAAGACTTGCTGTGATAAACGGAACCATGAATTCTGGTCTCTACCAAGAAATCCTCAAGAATGTCCGGCCAATCTTTTGGTGAAACCAACTTGGGTTGTGCAGCAGGACAATGATCCAAAACACACCAGCAAGTCCACCTCCGAATGGCTGAAGAAGAACCAAATGAAGACTTTGGAGTGGCCTAGTCCAAGTCCTGACCTGAATCCTATTGAGATGACCTTAAAAAGACTTCATGCTGGAAAAGCCTCCAATGTGGCCAAACAACAATTCTGCTAAGATGAGTGGCCCAAAATGATTAAGCCTTATAATATGCCCCCCCCAACCCCCCAGGTTCATCCATCCTCCATCGTCTTTTTCAGCTTTCTATCGCCTCTTTTTGCATGTGAGCGGCCATAAATTGCTTTGGAGAGAGACGGCACCCAGAGCAGATGCATTGGCAGGAGGTTTGCCCCCCACCCCCCACCGCCCCCATCCACGCCCATCCCCCCTTCCTCCTTCCTCCTCTTGTCTTTTTTGTAGTGTTGGCACAGATTAAAATCTGATGAACGTGAGCAAGACCCACCGTCCTGCCACACACAGCTTCTCCTGCAGGAGCTGCAGGATAACGGTAGAGTAACTGGGGTGGGGGGGCTGCAAGGCAGGGGAAGGTTTAAAAAAAAAAAAAGGAGGAGGGGCTGTGGAGAGCTGGTGGGCTTCCTCCCTCTGCCTCACAGACACATTTTATTGACTTGCTAATTGGATGAGGCGCTCGGAGGAGAGGATGCGGTGACCGAGAGGAGCTAGAGGAAGGATACGGACACGAGGAAGCATCGCCATCTATTTCCCCTTCCTCCTGTTTTTTGGGATGGGTGTGCATAACAACAGATGTCTTTTTTTTTCTTTCTCCCAGCAGCGCTTTTACGCATGACATTGTCAAATGGAGGATCCAGCTCAAGACGCATCGTGACAAGTGAATGATTTCCATTTTTTTCCCTCCCCAGCAGGCTCCCTATTTTTTCTGTGTTGGATCGATTGTCTCTTAATTGTCAGCCTGGTCTGATGTGCCGAATCCTTCATTTGTGCACAGGGTCGACAGATTTGACGGTACGATGTGAACAAGATGGAAGGGAAATGCTGTCAATGTTTTGTATGTTGTGTTATTTGTACTGCAGCAACAGAATGCCAGCTCATATCATGGCTTTGATGCCAGCTACCTGTCAGATTTGCACACAAGACGAGGCTCGTCAATGAATTAGCTCAGACAAGTACAGCGCTACCTCGGTTTTCCTTCTTCATTTCTTCCAAAAGGTCTAAGTAGAACAAAATGTACAAAAATGGAAGTCATTTTTCCCATCGGAAATGATCTAAACTCAATTAGACACACAAATATGAAAAAAAAATACATAAATATTTCCAAAATTTTTATAGAAAACTGCAAAATTAATGCTGAAGCAGATAAATGAATATTTAATTGCACGGTATATTATATTTAATAGTTATTTCTTGATAGTGTTTCTTGCCGCCTTTATGGAATTGCTGGCACTCAGAACTTCCTTTGGCCCCATGGCGGGTTATTTAGCAGCCATCCTCAGTTAAAGGAAATACACAGACAGTGAGCAAACAGACTCATTTGTACATACATTGTTGTGCAATGTAGTAGAAAAACAAAACAAACGTGTACATACACATTGTCTGACAATGTAGAAAACGTACCAATTTTTTTGTGATGAAAACTAAATCATACTAAAACTGGCAAAAATGGAGGCAAAATTGGAGGTGACTGAAAACAGATGGAAAATTGGTGTGAAAATTTCAGTTGAAAATTAGGGCAAAAAACTGAGGCAAAATATTTTGGAGAAAACCAAATTATACGTTGGAAATCCAAAGCAACATTTTGGTCTTTGTGAAAAACTGTATCGTACAAAAACCGGGGTTCCAAAAAACAAAGCTAAATGTGGATGAATGTGAAAACCAAATTATATGGACGTTTGACATCACGTTGATCTTTTTGTTAAACCAAATCACAGACGAGGTCGCCTGTCTGAAAACCATGGCTACATTTTGTTTTTGTCAAAATCCGAATCATACGAAAACCGGGGTGTTGGAAAACCGAGGTTTGACTGTAGCAGCATGGAAGGTGGATTAATGGATGCAAAAAAAGTCTAGACTTGTTTAGCCAATGGCTAATGCATTCAAATATATTCCAAGCATACTCCATGCTTTGAATGCTGATCTTAAAGAGTCTCTTTCTCCTCTACTTCAGCCATGACTGAGGTCCCCCTGGTCAGAGAGCAGGTGCCACAGAGCTGAGCACTGATGTCCCAATGAGCAACGCCGACAACCCACAGAAACGCACCACCTACCTCATCTCCCTCACTCTGGTGAAGGTTGAGGCTCTTCCAGAGGAGGATGTAGCCAGGAACCAGGAGGAGAAGGATGCCCTTCCAGAGGGGGAAGCAAAGAAGGAGGAGGAGGTGAGAAGAGGCCCTAAAGAGGTGGATGGATGTGTCGGTCCTCAAGTGGCGGATAAAGAGAGCACCCAAGTGGAAGAAGTCGCGGAGCAGGTGCAGGTCAAGTATGGCAGCCCTAATGACAACTGGGGGAGAGCTGAGCGGAGAGACCAGAAGGACGTCGTCCCACCTGCTAAAACCAAGGACCCGTCTGTCGCCCCACCCCCGGCGAGGCAAATGGTGAAGGTGTACAGCGGAAGCAGCTTTGAGACCACCGTCCGCAGAGAGGGGCCTCGCTCCGATGCCTTGCGCCCCAAGACGGAGCTCTACCGGGAGCCGCCCAGGCTCTACCTCAAAGGCGACAACGGAGCCGAGCTAAACAACCGCACACGCTGTAGCCTCCCGTTTTCCATCCCGCCTCAGGCGAGTCAGCGCCCCGAAGTGCTGCTGAGGACACACGCGGGGGCCAACTCTGCATGCTGGAGGGAGGCTAGAGATGCTAACACAAGCTTGTATCACTCCGCAAAGACTCTGGAGCGCAGGGAGGCGCCCCCTATGGTGGCAGCTCCAACTCTGGGACCTTACAGGGCCTCCTGGGCCGACAGCGATGGACGGGGAACGCTCATTCGTCCAGCAGCTCCCCTCAGTGGAGGCTATTCCGGGATAATGAACAAGGATAATGCTCATGAGGACAGATTTAAGGTTTCCCTGGCTGCACCCGCCGCCTCTGATGTGAACCGGCCGCAAAGAAAAGGGACGAGTCGCACCCTGGACAACAGCGACCTACATTGTCTCTCCGAGGATGCCAGGCGGGGGAAGGAGGGCCAAGGGGGAACAATCCAAAGAGCTCCTCCTCGTGACCGCAAGATGCTCAAGTTCATTAGTGGGATTTTCAGCAAAAGCGCAGCCGTGCCCTCGAATGTCAGCACTGCATCGGCCCTCTATCCAGCCGTGGAGAGGGGCTCCAGCGAGGAGGAGGGTAAGTTAGTCTGGTCTTGACAAACATGGCTCTCTTACCTGCCTTGTAGCACACACGTTAGCCTTCTAACCGGCCCGCTGTTCATGCGGTGTGCAGTTGTCTTCCACAGTCGCTGACAGGGAGGCGTAGCGGGCGGGGTAAAACCTGGGTTGGTCACCAGTCCGTCACAGGACACATACTATACACCAGGGGTCTCAAACTCAATTTACCTGGGGGCCACTGGACCTAGGGTCTGGGCAAGGCTGGGCCGCATCAGGTTTTCAAAAACAAAAAAAACGCATTTATTAAAAACAGAAAAATCTAAAACTTTTTCACTGCTTTGGTTCCGATTTTGTACAATAAAAGCTCTGATAAAACATTCCACTGTTCTCAAATATCTTAATTTTTATTTTTCTACACAAAATAAGATGAAGAATAAATAAACAAATCAAGAATAAAGAAAATCAATCAGTAATAAATAAATATAATAATAGTAATAAAACGGCAAATAATAAAAACTTAAGAAACCACATATAGTTGGTGGGTAGACAAATTATTTTTTTCAGATTAAAATGAACAAAGCATTATTAGAGCCCTGTAGACATGACAAAACACGACTATAGTCACATTTATACTCTTTTTATTTACAACATATTGCGCAACTGCAGGGTCTTGAGACACATGCTAACTCGCAAACTAGAGAGCTAGCGACCTAAACGGTAGCCTTCAGGTTATTTCCTTTAAACTTAAATAGCCAAAAACTTACCACTTCCACACGGATAGGGAGGATAACTATTAACAATTATTTAACCTTTAACATGAACATTAATCAAACGTAATATTTTTTTCTGGGTACATGATACCATACAGCATCCATATCAAACTTGCGCGGGCCGCACTAACATTAAACTTTCATATCAAGGCGGGGGCCTCAAACTAGTGTCCTGCGGGCCACATTTGGTCCGCGGGCCGTGTATTTGAGACCCCTGGTCTAGCCTTTAGCCTGGTTGTCGGGCTAGTATGCTACACTACATACGAGGCTTCGCAAGCTGCTGTGTCGTCCTGCTAGATGTCGGAGAAGCTAGATCTATGTAAGACACACTGCTGGCCCGGTAGCATCAGATATGAACTTGTGTTCACCTCGCTGCAAGTTGTGACCGGATTTGAAGAGAGTTGACTGTAGAACGTAGTGCTGCTGTCGCACTTTAGCACTTCACACAGGGGGCCGCCATCTTGCACCGACATTCTTGTTCCATTGTATCTATGCTGAAAAAAAAATCTTATATGTAGAAATTATTACCAATCAAGGGTGAATGAGATGTTTTCTGCAGACAAAACATCATTTTTTCAAAGAAAAAAATTAATTAAAAAAATATAAAGCGGGCCTATTATGCTTTAAATGTAGTTAGAATGTTGTATTCTCGTGTTAAACGATGCCAAAGTTTCAGATGATGAGGTTTGCACTTTTGGAAGTGAGCCCTGAAAGAAGTTTGGGATGGCTCTGAATGCCCGTTTTTTTCTAACATCGACTCATTGTGACGTCACGGTGAGCAGGATGTCCATATACGGGCATACCAGTGTATGAACTGTAGGTTTGCCCCACTCTGCTGTTAGCACAGAGCTATAGCTAATCACTTCCAGGAAATATTTGTTTAAGTTTGAACTTAACCTAAAGAGGCAAACATCGGGTAGAAGTGTTTGGAGTTGCAGATTCCTGACCAGTGAATAGCAAGAGGAAAATATGGAACTGTTGTGTGAACATGGACAAAGTTGGAACCTGATGCCTTTTCAAAGTTACTTGTCCATGTTGAATAGTCAGAATCACAAGCAATATACTGTAAGTAAGCAGTTGCCTGTGTAGCACTACAGAGTGTGCATACAGGGAGTGTCTTACCTGCATGCAAATTACAAGCTCAATGTCTGGAGTTGCTAATAGCCTTTTTCACCACAATCTACCCAAGTTTTTTTAAACACAGGTAGTCCCACAAACACCTTTAATGACCACATCTACATTAAAACCAATGATGTGTCAAGATTGTCTGCATTCAATAAACACTGGCCTACATTACCTCCTGAGTTCAAACACGGTAAGTCAGGGGTCTCTCCAGGGGGCTCCTGAACACTTTTCAAGTAGCCTTCCAAGAGTTTATTCATTTACCATGAACTCCTATAACAAGAAAATTAGACAGTGATGTTGGGCAGTAGTCTGGAAGTCCTCGGGAGTGTGACCAATCACAGCGCAGAGGCATGCCATGGGGAATAGATTAGTTTAGGAAATCCAAGGAAATACAGCTGTAATAGGTGCAGTTTCTGGAAGATCTAGAAAGCTTTCTGTACAGGTAATGATGTGTAGCTGCTCTATAGGAGTCCACAACTCGATATAAAGAGCAGAGAAAGCAACATAGGTCCCCTTTAACACATGATTGGACGCAAAATCCACAAATACTCAGGGAATGCTGAATCCGGAATATGGCTGAATATTTATTTTTACATGTTTTTTTTTAGATTTTTCTTTACTGAATAATTAGTTTGCATTTTTTGTTTCATTTTTACACAAAAGCTAATTAATACTTTGCATTTTGTCCACTGACTATCCCCAAAATCGCGTCTTTACACCTGCAACACCATAGTGGATATAATTGTGGGGGATCAAAATTTTGAGTTTGAGTCCATTTTTACTGTACATGCTGAAATGGGGGTCGCATGGTGACCACCATGGTGGTTAGGAGATTGAGAAGACTTGGGTTTGAATCTCCGCTCGGGTATCTCTGTGTGGAGTTTGCATGTTCTCCCTGTGCATAGGTTTTCTCCGGGTACTCCGGTTTATTAGGTTAAGTTAATTGATAACTTTTTCTCTGGGGACTCCGGTTTCCTCCCACATTCCAAAAACATGTTAGGTTAATTGGTGACTCCAAATTGTCCATAGGTATGAATGTGAGTGTGAATGGTTGTTTGTCTATATGTGCCCTGTGATTGGCTGGCCACCAGTCCAGGGTGTACCCCGCCTCTCGCCCGAAGACAGCTGGGATAGGCTCCAGCGACCGTTGTGAGGATAAGCAGTAGAAAATGAATGAATGAATAATTGATAACGGCAAATTGTCCATAGGTATGAATGTGCGATTGGCTGGCAATCTCAGCCAAAGTCAGCTGGGATAGGCTCCAGCATACCCGCGACCCTTGTGAGGATAAGTGGCATAGAAAATGGATGGATGGATGTTGAAATGGTATCTTTTCGATTGAAATACCACAAAACGGTGGCAAAAGTAATGTTTACATTATTCATTCAAATCATATTGGGTTTTTTCGTACATTTGGACCATACATTCTTTTGGTACTAAGGATAACTTCAAAGAGTTAAGTTAAAAGTACGGAAACTGCAAAAACCCTCTATGTAATACGCACTTTCTGTTTAAGCAGTCACTCTTATTTCCAGTGAGACAGGGATGCAGCACGGGAAAGTGGAAATTACGTTATTTGGCAAACATTTCACGCAAGAGGTGATTTAGTGAACAAATTGCTCTTCCAGCACAATTGGGAACACCCCTCCTGTGAATACCAATTGTTTTTCCAAAATGTTTGAACAGGCTTTCCTCGTTAATCACAGCCTGTTGGTGATGAACACTACCTGTTTAATCTATAAGAACCCTGACCCATTTTGCACAAGAAATTTGTGCGGTGTTGTTTGTTCGGGCACTCGATTCCATGGAATAACACGCCAGAAAGCCGACTAATTTGTGTCACAATTTCATTTGAGTTTGCCAAATGTGCCCATCGGTTACCGTTGTATTGCGTCAACTAAGGATCACCAATGCTGGTGAAGGTGTGCAATCCAAGGTATAACCATATCCATGATATCAACATACCAAAACAGTTTTCTTGCTCATATTATTGTACGATAACCTTGACGGTGTACAAGAACTAAGACAAAATTTGGGGTTGAAAACTAAATCGTTTGCCCTGTGATTGGCTGGCCACCAGTCCAGGGTGTACCCTGCCTCTCGCCCAAAGACAGATGGGATAGGCTCCAGCACCCACCCCCCTGACCCTCGTGAGGAAAAGCGGTAGAAAATGAATGAATGAATGAACTGAATCTTTTGAAAATTGAGGTTTGACTGTACTGACGTCAAACATGAATCTGAATACGGCACAGATTTCTCAATCGATCCTATCGATCGTTTGAAAATACAGGAGTCTTAAACAAGTTGTGTGACGGGCATCGTAGGATGGAAGGAAGCGCTGAATAATTTGTCAGGAGTAAGTGGGACATGAATAATTAAGGTTGGGGAGACACAGAGCTGTCTTCATGCAGAGAAGAACCCACTACTTCCTGCTCTGTGTGGCCCGTTCATCAGCATTCACGTGGCGCTGCGCTGAAACGCCGCCTCCACGTATCGTTTCCACTTGTTGTGTCATAAATAACACACGTGCGGAATTAAACAGGTGAAGACAGCAGCCTGGCTTTGCCTCTCACACACATCGCTGCTTCCAAGAGAGACCATTCGTTCATTGTAAAGCGGCCTTGGCTGGAGGCTTCTGCAAAAGGGAGTTGCCATGGCAACAGCCAGCTGTGAGAATTGTTATTTGGTTGGCGATGTGATGCCGACGGACGTGAATGTGCGGGGACTGCCCAAATATGATGGATCATCGGGCGGAGGAGAGTCGTCCAAAGGGGGTTTAGAGGGACACGTGTCCCTGATGTGGTGGACGACAGTGTGGGTGTTTAGCACAACGTGATAGAAAAAAGACCTTCAGCCTGTGTGTGTGAGCGTGTGTGTTTGCGTGCACGCAGACTCTGAGTCATCTCGGATAACGATGGTTTCCATGGTCACGTAATGGTTCATCCCTGAAGCAGAATTGTCCAGGGTGCTTTAACGTGAACCTTTACATCGTGACAAAATATTATTAACATGTCTGACGAGTGGCGGCACGGCGGTCTAGTGGTTAGCGCGCAGACCTCACAGCTAGGAGACCAGGGTTCAATTCCACCCCTCGGCCATCTCTGTGTGGAGTTTGCATGTTCTCCCTGTGCACGCGTGGGTTTTCTCCGGGTACTCCGGTTTCCTCCCACATTCCAAAAACATGCTAGGTTAATTGGCTCACATAGGTATGAATGTGAGTGTGAATGGTTGTTTGTCTATATGTGCCCTGTGATTGGCTGGCCACCAGTCCAGGGTGTACCCCGCCTCTCGCCCGAAGACAGCTGGGATAGGCTCCAGCACCCCCGCGACCCTCGTGACGAGTCAACTTGATCTCTTGAGCCGTTATCGGAAAACTGGACTTTTTTGGGAATTTGGCCCATCATCTACAATGATCACACCTTTTTCCCTTTTCTGTATGTTCTAAAGAGAGAAAAAAGTTCACACGAGGCAGCTAACAATGGACGTCATTGGACACAGCTTCTGTCTGGGTGCATTGATTTCACATCTACTTCACAGCTACTTCCATCAACAACAGCAGCGTGTCAAACACTAATCTGTTTGTTGCTACTAATCATGGCAGACTGTGTGACAGTCTACTTTTGGACAAATGAGAATTCAGAACCTTATCTTTTTGATCCTGACTATACTGAAGCTGAGCTAAAAAGAGAGAGTGAAAGTGAACCTTCTGACTTGTAAATGTCAAGCCGTGCTGTCGCTGTGGCATATAGTGTTACCATAGACGGAAAGACTCCGTGTGTATGGCGAGGAGGACATTGCTCCAAGAGATTGCATCACAACAAACAAAGACTTGTTAGCGCTAACAAACCCTGCGGTGATAGAAACATGATAAACTGGAAACACCCCAGACCAGATAACGGTCCATCCAGTAAGTCACCATGATATTGATTGTGATACATGGAGCACATAACACGTGTGTATAAGGAATGTGGGCTAATAGTCGAAATAGGCGTGTCCCGCCAGAAAAGAGTGACATGTGCTTATGATGGTATTGGTAATGGTTTAATTTCATTTGAACATGCATCAGATTACAATTGAATGCATCACATTGTGGATGATGGGCACAATTCTAAAAAAGTACAGTTCATTTATTCATTCATTTTCTAACGCTTTTTCCTCACGAGGGTCGCAGGGGGGTGCTGGAGCCTATCCCAGCTGTCTTGGGGCGAGAGGCGGGGTACACCCTGGACTGGTGGCCAGCCAATCACAGGGCACATATAGACAAACAACCATTCACACTCACATTCATACCTATGGACAATTTGGAGTGGCCAATTAACCTAGCATGTTTTTGGAATGTGGGAGGAGAAAACCCACGCATGCACGGGGAGAACATGCAAACTCCACACAGAGATGGCCGAGGTTGGAATTGAACGCTGGTCTCCTAGCTGTGAGGTCTGCTCGCTAACCACTCGACCGCTGTGCTGCCCAAAAAGTACAGTTTTCCTTTCAATTTACAATCCTTTAAGGCCAAATTACTTATGATAGATCAGCACTTTTCAAAGGTGTGAGGCATCCCTGCAGAGTGGTAGGGGGCTTAAAGGCCATGGGGGGGGGGGGGGGGGGGGGGTACAGTAAGCTTGTCACACAGTGAAATGAACAGCGGGCTCACCAGACAGAACACTAACTACATCATCATCACTATCATGGAAAAAATGACAACTACTACTACTATGGAGAAGTGTAAACAGCTACCTTACTCTAAACACATAGTAACTAAAGCAGTATTTGACAAAGCAAGTACCGCTGAGAATGAGAAGCCAACTCCAAACAGAGTGAGAGGTCTGCGACACCACCTTTCTCTACATACATTGTTGTCCTTTCATCCTAAAAGCCACAGCCACCTTCCTTTTCAGGTGGATCCACAATCATGATTACATCTGGATGGAATGCTAATGAATCTTCTCAGACAACCTAAACCAGGGGTCTCAAACTCAATTTACCTGGGGGCCACTGGAGCTAGGGTCTGGGCAAGGCTAGGCCGCATCAGGTTTTCCAAAAAAAAACAAAAACGCATTTATTAAAAACGGAAAAATATACAAACTTTTTCAGTGCTTTGGTTCCGATTTTTCTACAAGAAAAGCTCTGTTAAAACATTCCACTGTTCTCAAATATCTGCACAAAAAATAAAATAAGATGAAAAATAATTAAACAAATCAAGAATAAAGAAAATCAATCAATCAGTAATAAATAAATATAATAATAATAATAAAACGGCAAATAATAAAAACTTAAGAAACCACATATAGTTGGTGGGTAGACAAATTATTTTTTTCAGATTAAAATGAACAAAGCATTATTAGAGCCCTGTAGACATGACAAAACACGACTATAGTCACATTTATACTCTTTTTATTTACAACATATTGCGCAACTGCAGGGTCTTGAGACACATGCTAACTCGCAAACTAGAGAGCTAGTGACCTAAACGGTAGCCGTCAAGTTATTTCCTTTAAACTTAAATAGCCAAAAACGTACCACTTCCACACAGATCGGGAGGATAACTATTAACAGTTATTTAACCTTTAACATGAACATTAATCAAACGTAATAATTTTTTCTGGGTACATGATACCATACAGCATCCATATCAAACTTGCGCGAGCTGCACTAACAATGAACTTTCATATCGGGGGTCCTGCGGGCTGAGTGTGGCCCGCAGGACACTAGTTTGATGCCCCCGCCCTAAACAGTCCAGCATTCCTTGCTGGGTTTGGGTTCTCATGGGTTAATGTATTTTCTGTAAATGTTATGGAATAAAAGCAGCGGCGCAACCACAACAACACAACATTCATACCACGAATAAATAACTGTATGGAAAACAGTGACATTGATGCATGACTGAGTGTGTTGTTCATTTTCTTTCTTTGGCTTCAGCAGCATGCACCAGCAGCCAGGAATGGACCATCACTCAAACTGTACAAGAACTGCACTTGGTAAGATGATCTTGCAAAATAAACGCACCAATGGATGATATCTATTCACTGCCCTAATGTGTGTGTGTGTGCGTGTGTGTCAGGCTGTGTTGGGAGGTCTGTGCAGTGGGAAGTCCGCTCTGGTCCACAGACACCTGACAGGAAGTTACCTGCCGCTGGAGAATGCTGAAGGTCGGTTTCAGCTCTCTTTATCTACACATATTTCCATCACAGACAATTGTCCACAGTATTAGACAGACATTAGATCCGAGTGCTAGGAATGGAATATTTTCCTTCTGCTTTGAAGAAGACATGATGAAGGCTCCTTGATAGCAGAAACATGACGCAGAATCATCTTGGCTGGTACAAACACAATCTGTTTTCATACCAATCTTGCACACACACACTAGATAAGCCAACTTCCTATTTCTGAGTGCTTAGCTGTCCAATCCAAGACTGGCTGGGACTGGTTTAAAATACTATCCCAACAACTAAAAATAGTAAGTTTACACCCATTGCAACACCTCTTTGATAGATGACGTAGTCTTCAGAGATCGATTGGACTCAATCGGTGGCATTGAAATTGTTTGTATCCAGTCCTGTTTGAATCCTTGAGACTGGAAATGAACTTAGGTGGACCTTCTCCCTGTAAGTGCTGACCAAAAATTCTGCCATTAGAAGATATTTGAGATTTAAGGGTACCAATAAATCGCTCCAAGACATCTCTACAGTTGGATGGAGAAGGGCTTCCACTCCTTTATTCAACAAGAGTTAGTGTTTGAAACAATAAAGGTGTTCCAAGACACTCCATTCATGTCTGCAGCGAGGCGAGATGAAATTTCAACATTACTTCAACAAAAGTACCATGAAAAAAATATATATATACATATATATAGAAAATGGATGGATGACAATATATTGCAATCTACCAATTTAATTTCTACTACTTCTATCTTGCATTGCCCCTCACGAGGCGACACTTTTCTGCACCGTGTGTATGCTCGCAGTCGTATGACTGACAAAAGGGTTCACTACAGGACGTTTTTCTATGCAACCAACTCACCAAAGTGCTGAAAGCAATGCAGTGATCCTGCCTGCTTGGAGGCGACAGACTCGGAAAGCCGACACGTATACAAATGGCAATATGTTTATCCAGTTCAATTGCATTTATTTAGTCATTAATGTATTTACAGTATTTATTATAGTCCCAGGCCTAGTGCCCATTTTTCTGTTACGTTTTAATCTTGTGAGATCTTGTGACACGCCTACTCAATGATAACGAATGACATGACATTACCAGAAGTTACTCTTTATCGGGACATCCTTCCATCTACAGGATTAGGGCTTTTGGCAGACCTCGAACTTATGTAAGTGATACACTTCACACACAGAAGAACAACTGAACAACAACCTCAGGTCAAGTTAACCTCTTCTTTAGTGCAACTGGAGTTGACTGAAATATTAATTCTGCAATATAATTCCTACATTTTGGTGGGGTCCCCAAATCCCCTAAACCAGGGGTCTCAAACTCAATTTACCTGGGGGCCACTGGAGCTAGGGTCTGGGCAAGGCTGGGCCGCATCAGGTTTTCCACAAAAAAAAAAAATGCATTTATGAAAAACAGGAAAATATACAAACTTTTTCAGTGCTTTGGTTCTGATTTTCTACAATAAAAGCTCTGATAAAACATTCCACTGTTCTCAAATATCTTAATTTTTATTTTTCTGCACAAAATAAGATGAAATATAAATAAACAAATCAAGAATAAAGAAAATCAATCAATCAGTAATAAATAAATATAATAATAATAATAATGAATCAGCAAATAATAAAAACTTAAGAAACCACATATAGTTGGTGGGTAGACAAATTATTTTTTTCAGATTAAAATGAACAAAGCATTATTAGAGCCCTGTAGACATGACAAAACACGACTATAGTCACATTTATACTCTTTTTATTTACAACATATTGCACAACTGCAGGGTCTTGAGACACATGCTAACTCGCAAACTAGAGAGCTAGCAACCTAAACGGTAGCCTTCAAGTTATTTCCTTTAAACTTAAATAGCCAAAAACTTACCACTTCCACACGGATAGGGAGGATAACTATTAACAGTTATTTAACCTTTAACATGAACATTAATCAAACGTAATAATTTTTTCTGGGTACATGATACCATACAGCATCCATATCAAACTTGCGCGGGCCGCACTAACATTAAACTTTCATATCAAGGCGGGGGCCTCAAGCTAGTGTCCCGCGGGCCGTGTGTTTGAGACCCCTGCCCTAAACCAATGAAAATTCATTCATTCATTCATTCATTTTCTTCCGCTTATCCTCACGAGGGTCGCGGGGGTGCTGGAGCCTATCCCAGCTGTCTTCAGGTGAGAGGCGGGGTACACCCTGGACTGGTGGCCAGCCAATCACAGGGCACATATAGACAAACAACCATTCACACTCACATTCATACCTATGGACAATTTGGAGTCGCTAATTAACCTAGCATGTTTTTGGAATGTGGGAGGAAACCGGAGTACCCGGAGAAAACCCACGCATGCACGGGGAGAACCAATGAAAATGTCCCTTGTGTATATTTTGATTCAACTTGGTGGATGAAGTTCATGAATGAAGTTCATGAGGATTATGATGTTTATCAGGAGGAAATGGGCAGCACTCCATTGTCAAATTTTGCATACTCGTGAACTAAGTAAACAGTGTACAGAGTACACATATTGAAGTGTGCTGACAGAAGTATTCCATTTGAGACAGCACTCGTTTCTCCATAAATCTTGCTATTGTTATTTCCCAGGGCGCCAGTACATTAAGGATGTCCTCGTTGATGGACAGAGCCACCTGTTGATCATCAGAGAAGAGACAGAACTCCCAGGAGCCCAGGTGACTTGGGACCTGATCTTAGATTAGATGAGCGAGAACTTTATTGATCCTGTGGGGGTGTGCCCTCAGGGAAATTAAGACGACAATTCCAAATGACTTCTCCTGTGCGTTCTTACGTTCCTTGTCTACACGTCTCTTCAGTTGGCAGGTTGGCTGGACGCGGTCATCCTGGTCTTCAGTTTGGAAAATGAGGCCAGCTTCCAGGAAGTGTACAAAATCTACCACCAGCTCGCTAGCCACCGGCCTGTCGCAGAGATACCTTTCGTGGTGGTCGGCACGCAGGGTGAGATACTTGCACATGATGAATTTGGAGGCTTTGCTTAAAAATGTACTTTAGAATGTCTGTGTAGCTTAATAATGGAGATCACACATGGTAGGGTGATCTTACAATATTATTATTATATTATTGTCTGACAATAATAGACAATAACAGCTGACCATAAAGTCATTGCACTCTGGAAATTATCCCGTCGGTTTCTTAAACTAGAGGCTCCTCGCTTCCTGGTGATATACAGTACAGGTTATTATGGAGAACCAAAGAAGGCGGGCAGCGGAGTTCTGAATATATTGTAGTTTATTGAGGGTTTTGGAAGGTGTACCGTAGAGAATACTGTTGCAGTAGTTTATTCTGGTTGTGATGAATGCATGGATCAGGGATTCAGAGGCAGAGAATGTAAGTGATGGACGGAGTCGGGCTATGTTCTTAAGATGGAAAAATGCAGTCCGGATTAACTGTTTGATGTGGGGTTCAAATGAAAGGGTGGGGTCTAGGAGGATACCAAGGTTGCAGATGAGCGGGGATGGAGTGAGGGTGGCGCTGTCAAATTAAAGATAGAAGTTATGGGTGGGCGCTGTGGTGTTTTTGGGACCGATGATGATAATATCTGTTTTGTCACTATTAAGTTTGAGAAAATTTTGTTCCATCCAAGTTTTGATATCAGCTAAGCAGTTGGTGAGGGTGGAGTAGATGTTGGAGTTGATGGAGGTGGTAGAAATGTATAGTTGAATATCATCAGCTGTGGAAATTGAGGCCATGTCGATGGATGATATTGCCAAGTGGAAGGATGTAGAGGATGAAGAGAAGAGGACCAAGCACCGAACCTTGGGGAACACCTTGATGTAAAGGGGCTATGGAGGAGGAGCAGCTATTTGAGGTATGATTGGAGCCAGGACAGAGCAGAATCAGTGATATTGAGGCTGGTTTTGAGGCGGGACAGGAGGATAGAGTGGCTAATGGTGGCTAATGGTGTCAAAGGCTGCGGTGAGGTCTAGGAGGATGAGGATGATGAGATGGCCGGAGTCGGCGGACGGAAGAAGATCATTGGTGATTTTAAGAAGAGCTGTTTCAGAGCTCTGTTTGGGATGGAAACCGGACTGGAAGGATTCAAACCGGCTGTTGGAGTTGACGTGAGTTTGTAGTTGAGCAGCTATGACACATTCAAGGATTTTGGATAGAAAGGGGAGGTTGGATATGGGACGGATTTTGGTGAGGTTATTGGGATCGAGACCAGACTTTTCGAGTGTGGGGGTATGACCAGGCTTGGGTCTTTATGCTTTTACCAGATAAGATCAGCAGCAGCAACCCCAGGGTGATCGATGACGGCAGGGCCAGGCAGCTGTGCTCGGATGTACGGCGTTGCACCTACTATGAAACCTGTGCCACGTACGGCCTCAACGTCAACAGAGTCTTCAACGATGGTACAGTATTACCGAAACGCTTCCATCGCTGTGTGTGTTTTGGTGCAAATGTTTAGGGGCTATTTGTTTTGTTCCAGCTGCTCAGAAGATCATGGCTGCCAAGAAACAAGCTGCTTTACTCGCTTCCTGTAAATCACTTCCCAACTCTCCCAGTCATTCTGGAGGCTCCACCCCGGTGTCTGGTGTCTTTCCAGGACAGGTACAATTCTGCTTCTATCCCAGAAAAATGTCACATTCCTTTAACTGTTGTCTACGGGGGTTTCATGCATTTGTGCATCCGATTCCATTCACAGTGTCGTGTAAGCGTCTGCATTTTAATACCATGAGGACTCGTGACCAGAGAACATTATATTTCTACTGAGCTACACACATTAACACTTATTTTTTTATTTAGGACATCTGTTGTTTACACTTTTGGGACCATTCTTGGTTGTATTTAATTATTAGTCCTTGGAATAGTGGCGTTACGGAGAGAATAGCAATTATCGCTCAGACATTGTTGTTGGGTCCTGTGGATCTGCATATAATGCCTTTGACCTGGTTGATGCTGTGGCTAAATCAGGGGTGTCCAATGTGTGACCCAGGGGCCATTTGCAGCCCACAGCTGTTTTTGTTGGCCTGTGCCACATTCTCAAAATATAACTATATATATAAACTAAAAGTAAAACAAAAAAATATAATGCAAAACAAGCTATGTTCCATGCCTCCATTGTCGATGTGGATGATCGGAGCTGTAGCCATAATGTGGTCAGTGCCTGTCATAGCAGTAATCCTAGAACCTAGTGATGTTACAAGAGGTGCCGGGGCTTCGAAGTGTGTGTCGAGTAATCGAGTGGGCACTTCCGCAAAGCGTGTACCGAGGCTTGATTCATTGGGGGGAGGGGCCGGAATTGATGATGTCCGAAGCCTCGCTGCCCGGCTGTACCACGGCTTCGGGAAAAGGTTCAGAATTTGCCGCGATGTTTGCCTGTCACTCGGCAATATAAACCCCTTCAGGCTTAAACATTCAAATGTGGGCTTTTGTGGTGAGAGTCAGTCAGTTGAGCGTGTGGATAGTATTTCTCGATGGTTCGGTTACTATACGGTTACGTTAGTTTGGAGTTCAGAGAGAGAAGATATGGAGCAGCTAGAAAGAGGAAATAGTGTGGAAACATTTTGACTTGATCAGTAAGCCAAATCAACACTATTAAGAGATGCTATGTTTGCATTTCAAAACCTGTATTTTCACTGTTTGTCATTGTTATTGAGAGGTGAAGTGCTTATTGGGGTACAATAATAACACCTCATCCATGTTCAGGCATTAACGTGCCTTTCATGAACATAAAGATGAAACTGGACCTTCACCCGTCCATGGTAAGGTTAATAGTACTACATTATAATATTAATATATTACAGTATTACCAACACAACCATGATGAAGCTAGCCATATCACATGATACATGGCATTTATGGACAAGAAAACATTCAGTATTTTATATATGCTGTATATTTTATCTTACACTTTGTAGATTAATCATTTGGTTATACAATGTTTTGTAGTACATAATCATTTCCAAGAGCCAAAACACATCAGCATTCAATGCATCACACATGAAGATCCATCCGCGTGTAATTGTATCCAAGGCCAGCAGGTGGTTTCATGTGCATATGAAGCTTCAAGAAATGAATCCATTCTCGATCCAGTTGACTGAAATGGTTCGAAACCCCCATGGGGCTTCATCTCGCCATCACTACTAGAACCCATTGGCGGACAGCAGTGGTGAGGGCTGCTGTCAAGCTGAAGAAGGAGTTCTAGCAGTCGGAGAAGCGATGGAGAAACACTTCCGGATGGCTTCAAAGTGAGTCCGGACCACCATTTGCCGTCTCTGGAGGTGGAAGCAGTGCACAATCGACACCGTGTATAGTGGGGATGGTGTCCTGCTGACCGTGACTCCAGATGTTGTGGACCAGTGAAAGGAATACATTGAAGACCTCTTCAATCCCACAGACTCGTCTTTCAATGAGGAAGCAGTGTCTGGGGACTCCATAGTGGACTCTCCTATCAATGGGGCTGAGGTTGCCGAAGTAGTCAAAAAGCCCCTCAGTGCCAGGCCCAGGGTGGAATATGATCGGCACAGAGTTCCTTAAGACCCTGGATGCTGTCGGCTTGTCTTGGTTGACACAACTGCAGCATCAAGTGGACATCAGGGGCAGTGACTCTGGATTGGCAGACCGGGGTGGTGGTCCCCCATTTTAAGACGGGGGACTGGAGGGTGTGTTCAAACCACCGTGGGATCACACTTCTCAGCCTTCCTGGTAAGGTCTATTCAGGTGTTCTGGGGGGGGATCTGCTGCATCGATAGAATCTAGGATTCAGGGGGAGCAGTGTAGTTTTTATCCTGGTCGTGGACCAACTCTACACTCTCATCATTCAACTGTGTTCCTTGAGGAATTCTATGGGTAGTACTCCGGGACTATGGGGTACTGGAAGACCCAAATCAGACTTTGTTCCCGGTATGACCGGTGTCAGAGTTTGGTTTGCATTGCTGGAAATAAGTCAGACCCGTTTCCATTGAGGGTTGGACTCCATCAGGCCGGCCTTTTGTCACTGATTCTGTTCATTACTGTTCTGGACGGAATTTCTAGGGGCAGCTATGGCATGGAGGGGTTCTGGTTTGGTGGCAATAGGATGAGTAGTCCTGCTGGCTTCATCGAGCTGTGACTCAGAATCAGTACCTTCAAGTCCGACTCCATGGTTCTCTCCCGGAAAAGGGTGGCATGCTATCTCCTGGTCAGGGGTGAGGTCCTGCCCTAATTGGAGGAGTTTAAGTACCTTGGGGTCTTGTTGTTGGGGAAGGATGTAAAGCTTGATTGATGGGCAAATCGGCAGTGATGTGTATTTTTCATCAGCCCGTAGTGGTGAAGACGGACCTGAGCTAAAAGTCAAAGCTTTTACTGGCTTTACTAATTTACTGGGCGATCTATGTTCCTACCTTCAGCTATGGTCATGACCTTTGGGTAGCGACCAAAAGGACAAGGTCGCGGGTACAAGTGGCCAGAATGAGTTTTCTCTGTAGGATGGCTGGGTTCTTCCATTGACATTAATATCAGAAGCATATCTGCAAGTGTGGGCTTCCCTGCTTCAGCTGCTGCCGCCGCGACCTGATCTCTGACAAGTAATGGTAATGGTAATGGTAATGGTTTTATTTCAATTGAACATGCATCAGATTACAATTGAGTGTATCCCATAATCAGGTCACAGTTCCACATGTCCAAAAGGAGTAGGAAGAAGCAAAGCTTATCAAATCCTACCCCTCCATCTGGTACTTTTACAATCAGTAACTGTTACATTTGTTCACTTCCTGCTTTCCATAATACAGTTTAAGTTTTGTTTTTTTTAAATAATGTACCTCGTACCGAAGTACGAGGTGATATGAGCATCCAATGACATAATGGGTACCATAGTAAGTGTCAATATAGTGATATATATAGCACATCATGACTGGTTCAAGACTCTTCATCCTTGTATTTAGCAAACATCAACTGCTTGTATTGTTTCTTGAATTGGCTCATCGTTGTGCATTGTTTGATTTCCTTACTCAATCCATTCCATAGTTTGATTCCACATACTGAAATGCTATGGCTAGCATAACGGAGTCCAAGCATAGAAGTGTTTCAAATGTACTTCTTCCCTGAGATCATATTTCTCCTCTCTTGTAGAGAAGTATTGGATGATATTTTTAGCTAATTGGTTATTTTTAGCCTTATGCATTATTTTAGCTGTTTGAAGATGAACTATATCAGCAAGTTGAAGTATTTGTGATTTTAGAAATAAGGAGTTAGTATGTTCTCTGTAGGCGGCATTATGAATTATCCTTACTGACCTTTTTTGCAGTACATTTAGCGAGTGAAGATTACTTTTATAGTTATTAGCCCATATTTCCACACAATAAGTATATAAAGATAGCAATAAAGAGTGTGGAGTGATTGTGATGAACAAGTTTTGCTTAAGTGGTAGAGGATGCATGGATATCTGTGATAATTGAAGTTTTCACAAGCACACTCTTGGGAATAATATCATTTCCATTTAACTTTTGAATCTGCATGTACACTATGCTGCTGTTACTACCAACTTGGCTCACAAACAACAAACGGCATGTTGCTTATCTATTTCTACCATCTGTAGGCCAGTAATGGAGGTCAGAGTAGTGATTACTCCTCATCGCTTCCCTCAACCCCTGTGATTAACCATAAAGAGATTGGTAGGTCAGCCAGAGGCGAGAAACAGGACAGCGGCACTCCTGGTTCGGTGCGCAGCGCCACCCGGAGACGCACAGCACGATTTGCGGTAAGTAAATACAACTAACAATCGTATTTTCAATCATTCCACTTCACTCTGAAGTCCTCCATGGCTAGGAGGTGTTGTAATAACTTTGGCAAGAAGCAAAAGATAATGGCGGATCTTTGCCAAGATAACTAGGCAGAGAAACACGGTCTTATGTTGTTAATTAGTAGCATGGCGACATCACAATCGTGCCAAATATTTTAGAGGCTTGTCCAAAGACTTTCTGGAAAAAAAAAGACTTTGTAATTAGCAGCGTTCAACAGGTTAGCTTCAGGGAAGCTAGTGTGAAGCTAATGGGGTTGTTATTTCTATAATGTGTATAAGGTGTGAATGACTTCCAACCTATTCATTCATGTTGATAGCTTCTCTCCTTTGGCAATGCAATTACAGTTTTACATGCAGAAAACAATTTCAAATGCATAGAAATTATGAATGAAAAGGACAAATGAATGTAACCTCAATGTTTTTTTTTTTTTAGTAAGCTAATAGAATGCTAGGGCTGCACGGCGGGCGAGTGGTTAGCACGCAGGCCTCTCAGTTTTCTCTGGGCATTCTGGTTTCGTCCCCCATTCCAAAAACATGCTAGGTTAATTGGCGACTCCAAATTGTTCATAGGTATGAACGTCCATTAGTCCATTTACAAAGAAATACGCAGTGTGCTTGAGCCTGCAGTGCGTGCAATGCCTATTAAGGGGGTGGAAGGATACAGAGATGAGATCGTTCTGTGTGCTTTTTATGATCAAATAAACCACACCCACATAATAATGATTAAATGATTCCCCCTCTAGAATCTGCCTATAGTGTCCCAACACAGACACAAGTTGTTGATCATTCTGTGTGCTTTTATAAACAAATAAACCACACACACATAATAATGATTAAAAGATTCCCCCTCTAGAATCTGTCTGTACTGTCCCAAGACAGACACGAGTTGTTCATCCTTCTGTGTGCTTTTTATAAACAAATAAACCACACACACATAATCATGATTAAATGATTCCCCCTCTAGAATCTGCCTATAGTGTCCCAGCACAGACACGAGTTGTTGATCATTCTGTGTGCTTTTTATAAACAAATAAACCACACACACATAATAATGATTAAATGATTCCCCCTCTAGAATCTGCCTATAGTGTCCCAGCACAGACACGAGTTGTTGATCATTCTGGGTGCATTTTATGAATAAATAAACCACATAAACATAATAATGATGATTGAGGCATTCCCTCTCAAGAATCTGCCTGTATTGTCCCAACTCTAGAAGAACCACTGTCCATTATTGACAAAACGGGTAGATGTTTTGTTTGGATACTATATTCCATGAACTAGTTTGTCAGCCACTTTGTTTGGTGGATCATTTTTGTGAAAAAACAAATCCTGCAAAAACCAGGGTGTATTTTCCATGAAAAGATGAGTGTGGAAATCCCACCAAGTTGTAGTTTGAGCATCCTGTCTGAACACAAAGCCAATGAATGACTTGTGTCCTTGTGCTTTGTGTAGGGTCGCAGAGGCAGTGACTCAGCCAGGCGAAGTGCAGACTGCAAAGGAGATGTGGGCAGCGGCCGCTTCATTCCTATCAAGCAGGTGAGATTGAATTTGATGCATAAACAAACCATCTGACGACCTTCATCTGTGGACATCACAGCAGCAGTCCTTTGTAATGAAAGGTGTGAAGGCAGAGTGTGCGGCGTGATGAAGTGATACAACCCCCCGATTGGCGGGATGAGTACATTGTGGGTGTTTTTGGCCGCCTGACAACACACAACATCATTGTGTCGCATCCATCAGGGCTTCTTGCTCAAGCGCGGCGGCAACTCGCTCAACAAAGAGTGGAAGAAGAAGTACGTCACCCTCTCCAGCGACGGCATACTGTCATACCATGCCAGCGTCAACGTGAGTCGCAGCGCTTGTCGCCATCAGCTGGCGGCTGTTGGTGGTCACTGATGCCGTTTGCCTTGGCAGGACTACATGCTAAACACCCCCGGGAAAGAAATGGACCTGCTGCGAGTGACTGTGAAGGTGCCGGGCAAGCGCCCCCCTCGTGCTGTGCCTACCGGCGGGCCTCCAGTCGGGCTCAACGGGAGGGTCAAAGATGGGCAAGGACCTGAGGGTGTCAGCCTGGGTGAGAGAACATTTGCTGTCTGGTTGTGGTTTATGTGTTTTGAACATGACTTGGTTCCTTCTTAGTAGCCTGAACATGTCTTCTTATGGAATATATCTTCTGTTGATTATATTTACACACATTTTTAGATATATTGGACAGTTTTTGTAACCTTTTTATGAGCACAGACCTTGTATGTGATCGAAGCTTGTCCCCCCTTCCTTAGTTCCTGTCAGCGCCAGCAGCTTCCTGCAAGTAGACGACATGGACGGGCTGGGAGGAACGCTCTTCCTGAGGAGTAACAGAGGCGTGCAGCGCTGTGCCTCCAACGTCTCCAACCACGCTCAAAGTGTCGGTGAGAAAAAAGGGCGGGAGTTTTTTAGTAGGATGCAAGATTGTGATGCTGGATATATAGGTACATACAGTGAAGAAAATAAGTATTTGAACACCCTGCTATTTTGCTATTTCTCCCACTTAGAAATCATGGAGGGGTCTGAAATTTTCATCGTAGGTGCATGTCCACTGTGAGAGAGATAAACTAAAAAGAAAAATCCAGAAATCACAATGCATGATTTTTTTAACAATTTATTTGTGTGATACAGCTGCTAATAAGTATTTGAACACCTGAGAAAATGAATGTTAATATTTGGTACAGTAGCCTTTGTTTGCTATTACAGAGGTCAAACGTTTCCTGTAGTTTTTCACCAGGTTTGCACACACTGCAGGAGGGATCTTGGCCCACTCCTCCACACAGATCTTCTCTAGATCAGTCAGGTTTCTGGGCTGTCGCTGAGAAACACGGAGTTTGAGCTCCCTCCAAAGATTTTCGATTGGGTTCAGGTCTGGAGACTGGCTGGGCCATGCTAGAACCTTGATATGCTTCTTACGGAGCCACTCCTTGGTTTTCCTGGCTGTGTGCTTCGGGTCGTTGTCGTGTTGGAAGACCCAGCCACGACCCATCTTCAATGCTCTGACAGAGGGAAGGAGGTTGTTCCCCAAAATCTCACAATACACGGCCCCAGTCATCCTCTCTTTAATGCAGTGCACTCGTCCTGTCCCATGTGCAGAAAAACACCCCCAAAGCATGATGCTACCACCCCCATGCTTCACAGTAGGGATGGTGTTCTTCGGATTGTACTCTTCATTCTTCTTCCTCCAAACACGCTTATTGGAATTATGACCAAAAAGTTCTATTTTGGTCTCATCTGACCATAAAACTTTCTCCCATGACTCCTCTGTATCATCCAAATGGTCATATGCAAACTTAAGACGGGCCTTGACATGTGCTGGTTTAAGCAGGGGAACCTTTCGTGCCATGCATGATTTCACATCATGACGTCTTAGTGTATTACCTACAGTAACCATGGAAACGGTGGTCCCAGCTCTTTTCAGGTCATTGACCAAGTCCTGTCGTGTAGTTCTGGGCTGATTCCTCACCTTTCTTAGAATCATTGAGACCCCACGAGGTGATATCTTGCATGGGGCTCCACTCCGATTGAGATTGACCGTCATGTTTAGCTTCTTCCATTTTCTAATGATAGCTCCAACAGTGGACCTTTTTTCACCAAGCTGCTTGGTAATTGCTCCGTAGCCCTTTCCAGCCTTGTGGAGGTGTACAATTTTGTCTCTGGTGTCTTTGGACAGCTCTTTGGTCTTCGCCATGTTACAAGTTAAAGTCTTACTGATTGTATGGGGTGGACAGGTGTCTTTATGCAGCTAACGACCTCAAACAGGTGCATCTGATTCAGGATGATACATGGAGTGCAGGTGGACTTCTAATGGGCAGACTAACAGGTCTTTCAGGGTCAGAATTCTAGATGATACACAGGTGTTCAAATACTTATTTGCAGCTGTATCACACAAATAAATTGTTAAAAAATCATGCATTGTGATTTCTGGATTTTTCTTTTTAGTTTATCTCTCTCACAGTGGACATGCACCTACGATGAAAATTTCAGACCCCTCCATGATTTCTAAGTGGGAGAAATAGCAAAATAGCAGGGTGTTCAAATACTTATTTTCTTCACTGTATATGATGTGTCTAAATGTGTTGCTCAGCCAAAGACTTTCACTGACACACTGGCGCTCAACAAAGACTCCAGTTTCACTACTGACTGACTCATGGTCGTTTTTTGTTGTTTTACTGACTCACGAGTTGACAGTAATTCAAACTTCACTGACTTACGGGTACTCGACAGACTGACTCGCAGCTCAAGTTTCCCTATCTCAGGGGTTGAAGAAGACTGGAGTTTCACTGACTCATGGGTGCTCGACTAAGACTCGAGTGTTTATGTACTCAACAAAGACTCAAGTTTGAGTGACTCGGGGGTTGTTGAGGACTCCAATCTTACTGACTAACGGGTACCTAAGAGACTCATTTTTCACTGACTCACTGCTGCTTGACGAAGACTCAAGTTTCAGCGACTTACGTTTACTCGACCGAAACTCAAATCCCACTGACTCGTGGGTACTCTATAGACTGGAGTTTCACCAACACAAAGGTACTTAACGAAAACATAGGTTTGACGCATGGGTAACAACCATTGACTCAACTTGTATGTGAAGGTTTTGTGATGAGTGAATGAAGTAACATCAGTAAGTTACTCATAAGTGACTCGAGGCAATAAAAGGAATCAAATTCGTCATTACTAGAATGCAGTGATAGGAAAGCCCAAACTCGGCTTTGGGACCGCAATACGCTGTCAAAAGAACAGTGTCAAAAAAACATGTCAACCCGGACTCCATTTTTCCATCTTAAGAACATAGCCCGACTCCGTCCATCACTTACATTCTCTGCCGCTGAATCCCTGATCCATGCATTCATCACAACCAGAATAAACTACTGCAACAGTATTCTCTACGGTACACCTTCCAAAACCCTCAACAAACTACAATATATTCAGAACCTCCTCACCTCCACCCGCTCCCGTCAACACATTACCCCGGTCCTTAAAAACCTCCACTGGCTTCCCGTCCCCCAACGCATTCACTTCAAAATTCTTCTCATAACCTACAAAGCCCTCCACGATCCGACCCCCCCCCATATCTCACAGACCTGCTCCATCCACACAATCCCCCGCGTCCCCTTCGCTCCTCAGACTCCAACCTCCTGGCACTCCCCTGTAAGACCAAGCTCCGAACCTGGGGAGACAGAGCCTTCTCCAGCCTTCTCCGTGCTTGTCCTGACCTTCCCAGTTTCATAAAACAACTAAAAACCCACCTTTTTAAATCTGTTTTTAACCCTCCTCTTGTGTTAGGGTCGGCACGACCCGTTTTACATTTTAATGCATAAAAAGAATCACATAACATTTGTTTATTGCATCAAGGCTTTTTGACTTTGTCAGGAAACTCTATTTCAACAAAATAAAACCCAAAAAAATTTTTTACTACATTTTAAAATGGTCTGGTTGAAATTATGACCACTGTATTGTTAGGGTCGGTTTCGACCCGGTTATAATAATATGACTAGAAAGCAATATTTTGAGCCAAAACTGAAATCATAAGTGTACAATTAGCCAACACAATGACAACCAGCTCCTCTTCTCATTATGTAAGCGTCAGGGGATTCTCATTTTGACCGCTTTTCCAATATACCAGCAGAAAAACAATGTCCAGACATGTGAGGTGAATTCACTCATTTGATTGGCTGATTTCACATTTACAATTTGGATCATGGAAAGAATGGCAAGAAGTACAGTGAACCAAGATCTGGACCTGTTCTGCTTTTTCATTTCACTTTATACTAAAGTTCTGTTGCTGAAAACAATCACTTTTTCTACCTTTTCTTGACATTAATATATATGGGTCAAAATTCACCCCAACACCATAGATGTTTCTTTAGTGATTAATACTAAAATGAGAAAATAAATAAAACTAATTGATTTAAGAGATATGTTATATATCCCTCAGTAATAGCCAGGTAACAAAATAATTCAATTTATTAATATGATTCTTTTGAGGTTCATTTGACCATTTTTGGAAATTAAAATGGAGGGGTATAGTGACAAAAAAGGCCTACATGCCCACACCAAAAGTATTAAAAGCAACATTTTCATGGATGAGGAAGCCTAAGAAGGTAACCAAGACACGAGAAGCAAATTTGATGGTAACTTATTGTTTTTAGTGTATTTTATAGCTGATTTAATACATGGGTCAAAACCGACCTGTTGACATAAGAGATGATACCACAAAAAGCTAACTCAAGAGGAAGGTTAATGCCTAACTTTTTATACCTGACTGCTGTGCACCGCCCCGCTTTTACTCATGTTTTAACTGTGTATAAATGAATGAATGTTGTATTTTAAGGTATCTTTTACTCTGTTTACTTCTTTTTATTCAACTCCATTTTTCTGTAAAGTGTCTTTGAGTATTTTGAAAAGCGCTATACAAATAAAATGTATTATTATTATTATAAAATCTGCACCCTCGGGAACTAAGTACACAGTATACTTAGTGAAATATTCCATTATGTGTACTGTGTTTTGGGCAGACTCTGCATTCGAGGGTGTGTCCAGCTCCTCCTCCACCAAAGATGTCGGCTCCACATCCCCAGTGGAGGACAGGAAGAAGCATCGCAGGAAGAAGAGCATGAACCAGAAAGGAGACGCCACCGTTGGCCAAGCAGATGGTGATGACTGTCTCTGTGTAGTCAAATAAACTGCATCCTTTATGATGTGACACAGGAAATGTTTGTTTTAATTGTTTTTCTCCTGTGCAGCCAAGAGGAAAATGTGGAAACTGAAAAGCTTTGGTAGCTTAAGAAACGTGAGCAAAACAGGTAGTGCAGAATTAGTGCAGAATGTTCCACATGGATATGTCATTGTTCCACAAGCATCCTGTGATGGACACTTTTTTTGTGTGCTTACCAGATGAAGAAAACAATGACTTCCTCGTTGTGTCGAGTTCGGGCCAGACGTGGCACTTTGAAGCCCAGAGCGTGGAGGAGAGGGACTCCTGGGTCCAGGCCATCGAGAGCCAGATCCTGGCCAGCCTGCAGCTATGCGAGAGCAGCAAAAACAAGGTGACAGACACAGGAAATAGTTCAATTAAAAAAAACGCGTCTCGTGGCTCCGTCTTGCTTGGGATATAAAAAGCATGCATGTGTCAAGGCCAATTATGCAAATTACACATATTACATCATCAAGCCTCCCTGCCACAAATAGATCACAACCTGTGGGGAAACACTGTACTGTATATTCTGATAAAAATGCAGTACCTCGTCATCGGTGGTGTGTTTGTACAGTGAAATTGCTTTCAAATATCAGATTCTCTTGATCATCCCATATTGTGTGGAGCCGATATCTGCACTGCAGCAAGGACACATACATACCTGGATGACGGCTTCAAAACATTTCCTCCCGCAGCACCGCTTTTTAGAGATGTGGACCTTGTTTGCGAATGCGGAAAAGAAAGGTCAACCCCAACGGCAACTGCATTTATAAACATTTTGGTTTGGTTCTACCATATCTTACTTATTGTGTGGAAATATGGGCTAATAACTATAAAAGCAATCTTCACTCGCTAAATGTACTGCAAAAAAGGTCAGTAAGGATAATTCATAATGCCGCCTCCTTATTTCTAAAATCACAAATACTTCAACTTGCTGATATAGTTCATCTTCAAACAGCTAAAATAATGCATAAGGCTAAAAATAACCAATTAGCTAAAAATGTCATCCAATACTTCTCTACAAGAGAGGAGAAATTTAGTTAGGGTAATTTGTCATGCCTGTATTAGAAATACACTGTGATGCTTTTACTGTGAGTCCTTTTACTTTTACTGGTGTTTTTTTAAATGTCACAAACAAGACGGAGCCGCCTTTGAATGGATTTTAAATGGAGGAAGGGCAGAACTTGCCGATATGTGGGAAACGGTGATCATTGATGGAATCAACACGTTTTTAAGCTAACATGGTTTTATTTTTTACAGGCTCGCAAGAACAGTCAGAGCGAGGCGGTGGCGCTGCAGGCTATTCGCAATGCAAAGGGAAATAATTTTTGCGTCGACTGCGATGCTCCAAGTGAGTGTTATCCCTTGTTTTCACTTGGGGGTCAAGTCATTTCTCACGCTACAATTTAGGAAAACAGGCAGTTTTATCAGCGAGACGGCACATTGACCAAAATGCATATCGTGAGTTTCAAGCACTGTTTTCATGTAATTGTTCCATTCGCTACTTTCATTGCCGCGATGAAAGAGGAAAGTTGATTTTCCTCAATGAAGACAAAAAAAACCTCCCTGTGAATAAATGTGATGATGAAGAATAGCATGACTATATCCAATTATTAAATCCAATCAAGTTAAAGTCTTATGAAACACCTTCAATTTATATTTAATATAATAATTTTATATACTGTAGTTGGTCGCCCGTCACACGCAAAACTCTGGTCAAATAGCACCATTCATTGGTGCTGCGTTTGTGCAATTAAAATGAATGTTTGTGCTGTTTTTGTTTTAGGATTTATTACAGATTATTTTATAGGTTAATCAAAGTTGAATCAGGCCCCCATTTGTTCCAAATTCAACCAAAATAGTCCCATTTCTTTGTGCTGTGTAGTTCAAATGATCATTTATGCGATCATACTTTCTGAGTTTGTAAAGATTTTGTTTGTGCTGTTTTGTGCAATACAAAATAATTGATTGTGCTGTGTTTATTTTGTAGTTTTTAAATGCATTTCAAAGGTCAACCTTAGCTGACCCATTTGCTCCAAATGTAACCAAAATATTCATGTTTGTGCTGCGTTTGTTATTGTGTTATTACAGATGATTATTATTATAGGTCAGTCAAAGTTCACCCAGGCCCCCATTTTCTCCAAATGAAACCAACCTTTTTTCTGCGTTTGTGCAATTAAAATGACCATTTGTGCTGTAATAATTTTTGAATTATTAAATAATTAAGTGGGCGGCACGACGGGCGAGTGGTTACCGCGCAGACCTCACAGCTAGAAGACCAGGGTTCAATTCCACCCTCGGCCATCTCTGTGTGGAGTTTGCATGTTCTGCTCGTGCATGCGTGGGTTTTCTCCGGGTACTCCGGTTTCCTCCCACATTCCAAAAACATGCTAGGTTAATTGGTGACTCCAAATTGTCCATAGGTATGAATGTGAGTGTGAATGGTTGTTTATCTATATGTGCCCTGTGATTGGCTGGCCAACCCCCGCCTCTCGCCCGAAGACAGTTGGGATAGGCTCCAGCACCCCCGTGACCCTAGTGAGGAAAAAGTGGTAGAAAATGAATGAATGAATGAATGAAATAATGAAGTGTCCATTACATAATCAGGCAATCAGCCTGACGTGCTCACATTTAATCCAAAGTAGTCCAATTTGTTTGTGATGTGTTTGTGCTGTTTTGTGTGGGTTGGATGCGACTTTAAAAAAAAATCTATTTACAAATTCAATAATGCTCAGTTTTGGAACATCGAACAACATGTTTAGTGTTTAGAACTTAGTGTTGTCTTAGTTTGGTTTACTGGTTGTACGGAATGATCGAGTTCAAGTACAGCCTGAAATCTGACTCCTGAAATCCCACATCTTAAATTTGTGTCAATACGGCGACAAACGTGTTGTTCGATAATACCTCAGTCAAAACTACTGTAACACCTCTCATGAGAATTTGTCACTCCTCTCAGATCCCACATGGGCCAGTTTGAACCTGGGCGCCCTCATTTGCATCGAGTGCTCGGGCATCCACAGGAACTTGGGGACTCACGTGTCCCGCGTGCGATCTCTGGATCTGGATGATCTTCCCCGAGAGCTGACACTGGTGCTCAGCGCCATTGGCAACCACATGGCTAACTGTATATGGGAGGCACGCACAATGGGCCACCGTAAACCAACGCCCGATGCCACCCGGTAAGACGTCCAGTAACAACGTGTTTGGATCCCTCAGAGTTTATGTCTTCTCTTGGTGTTTTCTCCAGAGAGGAACGGGAATCGTGGATCCGGGCTAAATATGAGCAGAAACTCTTTGTGGCGCCTTTGCCCCCTCCCAGCCCGAATGAAGGTCCAGACATCACACTGTCGGGTCGTCTTCTGCTGTCGGCGATGGAACACAATCTCCCCAAACTGCTGCTGCTCTTGGCCCACTGCACGAAAGACGACGTCAACGACGCCCCCAGCATGGCGCTCTCCTCCAGGTCTCTCCTGGCGCTGCGGCTGCCCGGTTCTGCTCTTCACGCCGCCTGCCAGCAGGCCGACGTGGTGATGACACAGCTTCTTGTGTGGGTGCGTTTCATTTTCGTCTTTGTCTCACTGCTGACCGGGATGTACGCTCATGGTAACGGTGATGGTTGATGGTTTGGTTTACGCCAGGGGTCTCAAACTCAGGTTTTCAAAAAAAAAAAAAATGCATTTATTAAAAACAAAAAACTTCGCTTTGGTTCCAATTTTCTACAAGAAAAGCTCTGATAAAACATTCCACTGTTCTCAAATATCTTACTTTTTATTTTTCTACACAAAATAAGATGAAAAATAAATAAACAGATCAAGAATAAAGAAAATCAATCAATCAGTAATAAATAAATAAATATAATAATAATAAAACGGCAAATAATAAAAACTTAAGAAACCACATATAGTTGGTGGGTAGACAAATTATTTTTTCAGATTAAAATGAACAAAGCATTATTAGAGCCCTGTAGACATGACAAAACACGACTATAGTCACATTTATACTCTTTTTATTTACAACATATTGCGCAACTGCAGGGTCTTGAGACACATGCTAACTCGCAAACTAGAGAGCTAGCGACCTAAACGGTAGCCTTCAAGTTATTTCCTTTAAACTTAAAAAGCCAAAAACTTACCACTTCCACACGGATAGGGAGGATAACCTTTAACATGAACATTAATCAAACGTAATAATTTTTTCTGGGTACATGATACCATACAGCATCCATATCCAACTTGCGCGGGCCGCACTAACATTAAACTTTCATATCAAGGCAGGGGCCTCAAACTACACATTTGGCCTGTGGGCCGCGTGTTTGAGACCCCTGGTTTACGGCAAACATGCACAGTGGAACCTCGGTTTTCGTATGCCCCAGTTTTGTAGGATTTGTTTTTTGTCCAAAACCTTTGCCAAAATTTAGTCTCGGTTTTCTTACACGGTAGGTTTGGTATGATATGTTTTTGGGTGAAAATTATTGCCAAAAACATCCTATGGTTTAGGGTTAGCCTTTTGTCGTAATTTACCGTAATTTCCGGCGGATAATTTATGGCCGATTCAAGTTCTAATCTTGTGACATGTTCTTTACTTCAGGACTAATCATTTAAATGCCGTGCCCCTCGCGAGTCAGTGACACGAGCCAATCATGAGCTATAACTGAATTCATGACAAGCTTATCAAGCCATTGGTTATGACCCAATATACCAGTCTGACTCCCGGTGTCACCTTATAAAGAACGCTAAACTCATCACGCAACAACTTAACACTAATAAGAGTATTTTATTCAAAGCATTGCAAAGATGCCTCTGTCCACCAGAGGGAGCCAGATGAGGTCTGGACAAAATTATGGAAATAATTATTGTATTGGTACTTTGTATTTGTATATTTCCCAGCGACCTTTCAGGTGTTAAGTTGCTGTGTGATGATTTTAGCCTTACATCTAAAATGACAGCGTGAGTCAGATTGTTATATTGAGTGCGGACCTGCTGCGATTTCCATTGGGTTGAAAAGCTTGTTGATGGTTGACCATTTCATGATACAGACATGTATGGCTTATATATGTACAAATCTGTTTTACTCTCGAAATTTAGTGGGAGCCGCCTAAAGACAGTTGTCTCTGACACCGAAAATTACAAAACTGCGTGGCATTTGCTTTGAGGGTTTGTGTATCTTTACTGTAATTAGTATAGACTACAATAGGCTTTTGTTTTTTATTTATGGAGGTAAAATGGTTGTCCTGCCTGCCTTGTTCTCCTGTTGGGTTAGTGAGTGCTAATGCAAATCTTCTTGGTGCTGCAGTACGGCTGTGATGTTCGTTGTCGGGATGCTCAGGGTCAAACGGCGCTGACCCTGGCTCGCCTGGCGGGCAGCCAAGAGTGCGCCGACATCCTGCTGCAGTACGGTTGTCCCAACGAACCCGCCCCTTCCGTCGCCACCACCGGCGGATTTGCATCAGGGCCCGTTCCCGGCTTCCCCGTCGCCATGACGCAGAGCCTGACAGTGGCCACCACTCTCAAGATCTCGCACAAGAGTGGCGGCACCAGCTTCAGCTACAGCACTTCCAGACGAGCCGTGTCGTAATGGAGAGATGGAATTGGTGTGTGTGTGTGTGTGTGTGTGTGGATGTTGCACTACTGCTGTGAAACACACACTATGTACACACACATACTTTTTATTTGGGAACGTCAAATGTAAACAACTGCAATACGCTTTTTATGAATTGGTGTGTTTGTACAGTGGGGGAAATGAGTATTTGATTCTCTGCTGATTTTGTACGTTGACCCCCTTACAAAGATACGAACAGTACAACATTTTCATGGTAGAGAAAAACCAAGTCCCGCAAAAAGCAGGCTCAAAATCCATCACAGCAAGTGTATTTTTCTTACTGACTGTGCTCACAACTCCCTCGGCATCATCAACCAGCTCCTCTCTCGCAATCATCCTTACACCAGCAGGTGCCAGGGTGATTGACTGTTTTCCATTCCTGAAGTATTGCAACAATAGTAGTGCTCTCTTTCACACCAGGCTCTTTGGTCTTGCCCATGCTGTAGGCAAGGTGTGGTTTTTTATCCACATAATGAGTCGAGATTTTGAATACACTTAGTCGGATAGGACTCCAATAAAAAACACTCTGTGGGGGTCAGAATGCTTGCTGGTAGTTGGGGATGAAGTACTTCTTTCCCTGGATCAAGTACAAACTGTTATGCTATTGTTGCACAACATTTTTGCATTTTTGAGGGAATTTCAGGGATCCCAAACACAAACCCCCAAAACTCACTCGGTCGTGCCCCTTTTATCAGGCCCCAACACCAGTTTTACAATCCCGGCAATCGGGACAAGATTCACATAAAAGTCCCATAAGGTTGCAGGAAGTCGGCCATTTTGGTTTCCGGGGTTGTATTTTAGAAACTAGTCTGAGGCACTTTGACCAACCACATGAAGAAGTTATATTGGGAAGGACTTCAGGCTGTTCCATAAGATGTGGGTGGGACCTGGCAACCAACTTTGATGATCATCCAGGCAATTTGCCACTAAATAGTAAATAGTAACTAAATAGTAAAGGTTAATCACCCAGTTCCACAAGGTCAGATCGTTATCTTTATTAGTACATAAGATGACGGTAACAACTTGATGCCATTCATTGGTCACCTTCTAATTTTGTCTCAGTGGCAACCGGAAAGGGAATGCGAATGCACGCTGACTCACATGAACATTGAGTTATGTGGGGGTGCTCCTCGCAAGTTTAATGTAGTATCTTTGCTCTTAAAAATACACCTACCATAAAAATTCTGAACTATTCATATCTTTGTGAGTGGGTAATAATCCAAAACCAGCAGGGGATGAAATACTGACTTCCCCCGCTGCATGGAACACTTCACAGGTGTGTATATTGTGCGTATACAGTCGCTTCTTTTCAAAGTTGCGCCACTGTTTTGAAGAAAATCTAGAAATATGATGATAGAATTCTATAAATCTAAAAAAAAAAAGTGCTTAATTTCCAGCATTGTTATGGTACTTTTTGTACAATACTGTAAGGTGGTTCAGTGTACAAAAGAGGTTATCGCTTTGGTGTTCCTTTGATAACGAAGTGTTAAAAAGTTGAAGATTTCTATGTGATGTTTGTATCACTGTGTGCGGCAGAAAACATACAGCAGGGGTGTCCACGCCTTGAATGCCGCGGGAATGAAAGATGCCGCAGGCAAGAAAATATATTAAATATATGCTCAACTATCTGAACAAAACTAGCTTAGCTTTGTGTTGTGGATGTCAAAGCAAAATATGAGTGCAATATTTAAGAATATACAGTCAAACCTCTGTTTTCGTATTATTCGGTTTTGGTTGGAATTTTAATCATTTTATATCATATAAATGTTTTAAGTATTAAACATTTTTATGTATTGAAAATGTAAAATAAATAACCAATTAATTTTTATTCACTAAAAATGCTTTGATTTTTAGTACAATATGTGATTGTCACTGCAAACTTGTTTGCTAAATCTGTGAAAATTGCGAGTTCCAACAATTTGACAATTTGACGTCCACATCGATAGGTTCCATCCGTTGTCCATTTATCATTATTTCATAATGTTATGGGGTTTTTTTTTTCATTTTTGGGGTTCATGAACAGATTAATTGGAAATTTTAGTTGGAAGTTTTAGTCTGACCTTTTTGGAATGAATTCATGATGAAAAGGGAAGTTCTGCTGTATGACTTTTATATTTTACAATCTACCGATTAAAAAAAAAAAACCCCGATCTGCACTTGGGCCACCCCTGCTGTATATGATTTGTGCATTAAAACCTTGAAAGTGAAAGAAATGCCTTCATTTCCACTGAATGTATTTCCACATATGATGGAGAGGTGCAGCTTTAATGGACATGCTAACTGCTCGGACTCATGGAGATGACAGGTATTGTTTATAATTCAGAATAGCTTGTTTTCAAATGTACTTATCTAGCAACGTGAGTGGCAGAATGAATGTTTCCAGGTGGAAATAAGAGGAATGTTGCCCACATGGAGATTTAAAGAGTAGCATAGGAGGCATCCATCTGTACGCCATGCATTTTTGTGTCCATCTAATGACTGTGGATGAGTATTCATGTTTGTGCTGTAAGAGTCAAGTCGATTCATTTGTATTTTTTTACCCATACAATTCATAAAATATTCATTATTGATATACTTCCAGCGTTCTGCTCTTTGTATTGAATCCAAACAACGTTCTATTGATGTGACACAAACACGTTGCATCATCTTCTTCTATGTGTTGCAGTGCAAAGGAGTTGAACATCTGCAGGAATCACGTCACACTCATCATCTCACAGTGAGATTCTTTGTTAACGGCCCCTGAATGGCTTTGGCCTACTTCTTTCTAGGCCAAAACCTCACACTCACTTTGCTAATGGACGCCTGGAGACGCTTGATGATGATTTATCAGGCAAAGACTAAGCAAAGCTAACGACTGGCAACAAAAACACATCAGTCTTACTTCACTGCTGTTTAGTGGACTTGACACATTTTATTGCAGTAGGTTAGATCTTGTCAAGGGATGATATTACTTAAGTATACCTTACAGCAGGGGTGTCCAAAGTTTGGCCCAGGGTCCATTTGCGGCCCGCGGCACATTCTAAAAATAGAATTTAACAAGGAAACTAAACAAAACAGCAAAACTTGACAAACTCTTTAGGAATTTCCCAAGAATTATGTCAAAATATTAACAGAATATAGCAAAGTCATAATTTTAATGTAATATTAATGTTGTACTCCCCGTGCATGCGTGGGTTTTCTCCGGGTACTCCGGTTTCCTCCCACATTCCAAAAACATGCTAGGTTAATTGGTGACTCCAAATTGTCCATAGGTATGAATGTGAGTGTGAATGGTTGTTTGTCTATATGTGCCCTGTGATTGGCTGGCCACCAGTCCAGGGTGTACCCCGCCTCTTGCCCGAAGACAGCTGGGATAGGCTCCAGCACCCCCGCAACCCTCGTGAGGATAAGCAGTAGAAAATGAATGAATGAATGAATGTCTCCTGTATTAAGTAATAGGAGCGTAAATGTGACTATAGGGATGTTATTCCATCAAGTGCTCTCTCAGGCAAAGATCTTAGTGATGAACTCCTTGAAGCGTTTAGCGTACTGCTCTGGATGAACTGTGGATATTTCAGCTCCTGCCTGGAAACACACACACACACACACACACACACTTTGAATCCACCTGTCAGTAGACGATATGAATAAGTTGTACGCTGACTCTCACCCCGTGTTTGACAGCCTTGGCAGCATGAGCGGCTTTTTTCTTGGTGTCGTACTGCGTCAGCACGTCAATCAGACCCATGAAGTACACCTCCCTGTGTGGAGCACCTACATGGGGGGGCTGCATCAGTGCTTTTCTTCTGCACGTACGACAGCATGCACTCAGACCAGGACTCACCTACGGCGCTCTGTATGGCGTAGACGTCCACATACGGGTCAAACTCGCCAGGACCCATGGCTTTGAAGGAGTTCATGTATCCGGCGATGCCTTCGGGGGAGGTGGAGCCGGGTGAAGCGACAGCCTGGCTGCTTTCATCTGGATCTTCTTCAGCGTCTGAGGACTCCATCTCCGTTTCCTCCTCCTCCCTCTCGGCTCGCTCCACATCATGGATGCCCAGCAGGAGGCTGTAGTCCATGATCCTCATACGTGCCAGGAACTGCAGAAATTATTTGGCCACTTTATTCCAGATGCCTTTACATGTGCTGGATGTGGCTTACAGGCTGCTGTAGTAAAGTGTGAAGGTATTTGCTCAATTTTGCTAGCTAAAGATAAAAGCATAGTCTCACAAATACAAAGGATACTTATACACGCACCCACACAACAAAGGACTAACGTGACATCTGACAGTTAAGGTGGAAACATCGAGTATGCATAAGACAGCTTGCTTTGCAACAAAGGAAAAGCAGAATGTTCCAGATGCCTTGATGCCCCTGCAAAGGAAAGATGCCTTGATGCCCCAGCGAACAAACAAAAGGAGAAACACCATGAAAGCGGTTCAAGCAAGGACAGTGGCGAAAGCTGATTGGTCCAGGACTCCAGCCTCAGGACTCCAGCCTCGAGTGTATAAAAGGCCGGGCAGGGAAAGGAAGGGTGCTTTTTTTGCAGCTGTGCTGTAATAAGACACGCTTACTTGTAGGCATACAGGGACTGCAGATAATAAGACCCGCTTACTTGTAGGCATACAGGGACTGCAGATAAGCCCGGACGTCTGTATTAGGTATTGTTGTCAGGAATAAACAATCTGGTTCTCATTCTATAATTTGGTTCTTTAAGATTCCCTTATCCTCGAGTCAAAACCCACTTAGAGTCCTCAGGGGGAGGATTTCTACAAGTGTGAACTAAGTATCATAAGATTGCGTCCTGGGTGCACGATCCAGTTGGCTGTGTAAATAAACCAAGCACATCAGTTTGTTACTTGCGCCACTCTGCATGCATGCATGCTGGGTGCTTGCCTGGACAGTGGCAAGGCATATGGGTGTGTTCATGTCTGTTGGTCACCTCTGAGAGGGGGGGCACCGATGTGATAATGCATGCTGTATGTAATTTTAGTTTTATTAATTCATTCATTCATTCATTCATTTTCTACCGCTTATCCTCACGGGGGTCACGGGAGTGCTGGAGCCTATCCCAGCTGTCTTAGGGCGAGAGGCCGGGTACACCCTGGACTGGTGGCCAGCCAATCACAGGGCACATATAGACAAACAACCATTCACACTCACATTCATACCTATGGACAATTTGGAGTCGCCAATTAACCTAGCATGTTTTTGGAATGTGGGAGGAAACCCACACATGCACGGGGAGAACATGCAAACTCCACACAGAGATGGCCAAGGGTGCAATTGAACCCGGGTCTCCTAGCGTTGAGGCTTGTGTGCTAACCACTCTCCGCCGTGCAGCCGGTTTTAGTTTTAGATTTTAGTTTTGGTTTTATATATTGCTTAAGGGTTGAGTCAGAAAAAACATGGTCAAAAATAAGCATCATACCTCAATGTCTCTGTTCAGCTTTTCCATGATGCTCTCCTTCTGCTCATCAGACACATATATCTTTTGCATGTTATTCATAAAGTCAACATCCTTAAAGGTGGGCAGCTCCTTGACCTGAAAAACACAGGACAGTAAGTTTTGTGTTTGACTTTGTGACATTTTAAGATGTGTCAGGAAGCCTGCTTTTCTATTATTGATAAATACGCTTCTCTTTGCGCAAAAAATGACCTAACTGTGATGAAACGTCAACGTAGGTCACAATTTATCAGTTTAGCAGCTTCGAAGATACAAAGTGTTAAGATATGTAGCAAAGCCTGCTTTGATATCATTGATAAATAAGCTTCTAAAGTCACACAAAATGACCCGACCATGATGGAACCTCAATGTAGATCAAAATATTTCAGTTTAGCATGTTTCTAAGTTACAAAGTTTAAGATATGTAGCGAAGCCTGCTTTTATATCATTGATAAATAAGCTTCTAAAGTCACACAAATTACCTGACTGTGACGAAACCTCAGCATATGTCAAAATCTTTCAGTTTAGCAGGTTTCGAAGATAGAAAGTTTTGCTAGCGTGTTCACAAACCTGGTTGGCATCACTGAAATGACCAGTTGGTAAAAGTTTTTGAATTTTAACATGTGTAGTGAAGCCTCTACCTGAGGCAGCCTCTTGACATCATAAGAAATGCGAGCGCTTTTTTCCTGACTCTTTTTCTCACTTTTGGCGCTCATAAAAATGCTCTTTTACTGTTAGCACATCATTAAAAAGATCCTTTTGCATAATAAGGGAGCTTTAAGACCAAACCCCGCTGGTCACACCAAGACAGCATGATTATTTCACAGGTGTGCCTGAGGCTGGACACAGTAAAAGGCTATTCCAAAATGTGCAGTTTGACTGTATTACATTTGGTGCTCATAAGCAGGCTCTAGGCACACACACGCATCATTAAAACGTAACGCTTGCATAATAAGGGAGCTTTAAGCCCAAACCATGCTGGTCAGTCACACTGAAGGTTTTTGCTATCTGACATTGGACTTTGGACACTGTGGTATTTTCAGGCATCAATCAACAATCAACAATGATCAATACATGATACCTAACAAGCCGTGCCGTCTGGTAATGCAAATCAAGCGGACTCGGGTAATGAATGCTGTCGTTATTAATGCTACAGGATAGGACAGGATCATCACGCATGCATGAATTTGAATACATTCTCACAGGACTGACATCTGATCTCACCTTCTCTTTAAAACTTGCTTCGCGAGACACCAGGGAGCCCTGAGGAAAGGAATAACCACACAAGATGACTCCTCATCTCAGAAGCTCAATTAGAACCTGCCTCGCACATGACTTCATGGAGATGATGGCATATCAGCTCCATGAAGTATCCATATTTCATGAGCTGCCTTGTCAGTTAATTGGACTGGGGCTCCACGCGTTGCATCAGTTTCCATATATTTACACTATTTACAGTCCGATGATTGCCTTAACCTTGAAGTTCCAACCAATCCAAACAAAATCAAAGCAATGAAACGTCATAATAAAACATGTCGCTAGCAGACGTGCTGCTTTTGAACCCAAATGCCAAACAAACAGATGAATTTAGGACTATAATGCTGCTTTAGACATCACTCCATAGTCCAGGCATAGCAACAACATCCTGCCGGCCCACCTTCTGTACATTTTCCATATGATTGTATGAAATCCCTTAACAAAAGCAACTCGTGAAATAATTGCAATGGTATCTAACTAAAGATAAAAGCAAACACATAGTCTCACAAATACAGACAAAAGATACTTATACACGCACCCACACAAAAAAGGACTAACATGACAACGTGGAAACATCGAGTATGCATATGACACCTTGCTTTGCAACAAAGGAAAAGCAGAATGTTCCAGATGCCTTGATGCCCCTGCAAAGGAAAAGATGCCTTGATGCCCCTGCGAACAAAGGAAAGATGCCCTGATGCCCGAGCGAACAAACAAAAGCAGAAACACAATGAAAGCGGTTCAAGGAAGGGCAGTGACGAAAGCTGATTGGTCCAGGACTCCAGCCTCTTACACAATCTTGAGTGTATAAAAGGCCGGGCAGGGAAAGGAAGGGTGCTTTTTTGCAGCTGCGCTGTAATAAGACCCGCTTACTTGTAGGCATACAGGGACTGCAGATAAGCCCGGACGTCTGTATTAGGTATTGTTGTCAGGAATAAACAATCTGGTTCTCATTCTATAATTTGGTTCTTTAAGACTCCATTATCCTCTATTCGAAACCCACTTAGAATTCTCAGAGGGAGGATTTCTACATATCTGAACAGTCAATTCAAATCTGTTCTTTCAGGTGATCATTAACACTTAAAGGAGCCATGTCCAAATGTTTTTCCAGCGAGGGCCAAAGAGAGATGAAAATGAAAGATGAAAGGATGCAAGGGCCTTTGATGTTTAGTAAGAGTACTGTATCAACTTTGGCTCCAACTATTTACTTTTTGTTTTAATCTTCTTAAAAATAATTCTCATAATATTGTGACTTTACGCCACTAATATTATGACTTTAATCCCTATTATAACTTTTTCCCTGACCTTATTTTACCAAGAAATTAATTTTATTTTGTTGTTTGTTTCTCATAATATGCATTTGGAAGTGAGCACTGAAAGAAGTTTAGGATGGCTCAAAACGCTTCGTTTTAGAAGGCGTGGTAAAAACTGCCCCTTTGTGATGTCACAGAGGAGCGGACTTGCTTATATGGGCGTGGCTGCAAGCCAGATAAGATCTATGCCCTCCCCCAAGCTCTGCTTCTGTGTTTACATTGCTAGCAATGGCTCGTAAGGGAAAGCCACATTTGTTTAGTTTGTTTCTTTCGGCTTTTACCTGATTACGGCGGATTCGCCACAGCGGATCAGAATAGTGATCCAACACAGATGTCTGTATGTTAAAAGCTGACATTTAAAAAAGATACATTGCCGTTTATTATCAACTTTACTAGCGGTACAAACCGGAAGTCCTTTTAAGCACTCACGAGTGTGACCAACCACAGCGGAGTGGGCGTGCCTTGAGGCGGGCTGTGGGTGGAATACATTAAAACAGACCGTTTTCACGGGAACCACGACATCCAAAGAAATACAGCTGAATAGGTGCAGATTCTGGAAGAACTAAAAAGCTTTGTTTGCTGGTTATCGTGTGTAGCTGCTCTATAGGAGTCCACAACTCAATACAAAAGGCCGGAAATTAGCATAATAGGGGCCCTTTAATTTTAAAGTCATTTCGATTAATAAACTATTTAATATATATTATTATTCATTCATTAATTTTTTTTCTACTTTTTTCTTTAAAGTTCATCACATAATTGTGACTTAATTCCTATAATATTTTGACTTTATTCTCATAACATTATTACTTTTTCCGCAACCTAATTTTCCAAAAATACAACTTGCTTGGTTTGTTTCGCATAATATTACGACTTTTAAAAAAATAACTTATTTCATGTTTAATACATCAACTTTATGCTACTAAAATTACAATTATGACTTCTTCTCCTCATATTATTCTTGTAAAATGACTCCTAATTTTTCAATTTTTGCTGCTGTATTTTTGTTAAGTTTTCTTGTAAAATGATATTCTTAGAAAGTGTATTTTTATTTTATTATAAAAAAAAAAAGGAAGTGTATTTTTAGAAAGGCCAATAGAAAAACACCCATGACTTAAAGCATGCAGCAACAACTGCCAGGTGGATGAACTAGTCCTGAAAAAAGGAATAATAATATGCTATATAACTTCTTCATAAACAACATGTCAAGACCATGTGCTGTTGTGTCTTTTTTCTTGTTGTACTATTTCTCCAAACGGGCAGTTTTATGACACGGCCTGTGAGGGAGCTGCCAATCCTCCATCACTGATCAGGTGTATGCCCCACCTACACACTGTCATGTTTTCTATTTGTGTATATAGTTGGCTGTTGTTATTTACATATAGACATTCTGGTTAGCACTTTAATTATATTTGTTTGCCATTTAGGTTGTTTCATTGCCACTTTAGTTAGTTAGTTTTTCATATAAAAGTCCTTGGTTTTGTTCCCAATTTCTCATCAGTTTCTCCTTTCTTTGAAGTGATTGGTCGGGGCACAAGCATGGAGGCGCGCCCATGTGAGTGCAGACCAGAGGCCAATCACCTTGATTGGACTCTCCCAAGTGTCACCTGGTGGAGGGGGGGGTTAACTGGGTAGTTGTTGGGTAAATGTAGTTAAATGTAATGTAGTGCTTAAAATGTATACAGAAAGTGAAACTTAAGTGTGGTAATATTGAAAGGCTTTGTAACATAAAAGAAGGGTGTTGTAAATGTAACTATGGTACCTTTTAGACAAATTGGCTCACCCTCTCATTGGGGAATTATGGTTGGCCCTTCACGGGTAAAAAGGGGCTGGGTGAATTGTTGGTCAGGAGGCCTGTTGTTGTGCTGGGAAAAAATAAAAAATAAAAAATAAAAAATAAAAAATAAAAAATAAAAAATAAAAAATTAAAAATAAAAAATAAAATTAATAAATAAAAATAATAATAATAATAATTTAAAAAAACAACAACAAATACAAATACTGTTGAACTGTCTGTTAAAATAAACTTGAAGAGCACTGGAGGCCATGGTCTGGTGTGCGTTTCAGAGGCTATGGCTATCCTGGGCTAGTAAGAGGCCATTTTTACAACTACAATCTTCCACGGCCCAATGTTGCAGATGTTGTTTTTTGTGAGTCATAAAGTTTGCCCATGCCTGGCATACTCAGCCCATACACAGATTCCTTGCAAGTATGCCCCCTAGTGGCTAAGAGCAGTACATGGCTCCCACCACAGCAAGCATCTAATGAATATTGCTGATGCAGAAAATAAGACAAGCCTGCACTAGAAACTGCTAAACTAAATCGGGATGTGAAGCTACATTTCCTATACGTAAGCCGCTTGAACAATAGCAGCCTCCCTCCCTCCCTGGGATGGGAGATGTTACCTTGAGGTCGTACTTCTTGTGTACATGCAGTCTGTGGCTGAACATGTTCCTCATGACCAACAGGTAGGTGTCGTCACTCTCCACGGTCACTCTGTACATGGCCAGGAACTGAGGGAGCAGCGTACTGCCGTGACAGGTGACCACATGCTGCAGGATGAGAAAGATTGTTCTCTCATTTCGCTAATTTTTCCCCACTGAGGGACGAATAAAGGCATATCTTATTTTATTTTAGTTTTTGTGCTGAAAAATTCAATGTACTGTGGCCAAAATATGAAGAATAATCATATACATATAACCGGGTCTCTGCAGTGAATGAATGAATGATGGCTTCAAGTGCTTTTGTGCACCTTGAGAAGCGCTGCATAAAATCAATTATTGTAATTATTAATTCATTATTATTAATTCATTATTAATATCAATGTTAATATTAATATCAATGTTAATATTAATATCAATGTTAATATTAATATCAGTATTAAGATCAGTATTAAGATCAGTATTAAGATCAGTATTAATATTAGTATTAAATATATGTTATATTTTATGTTATATTACATGTTATATTATATTAATATTTTATATTTTATATTTAATTATTTAATACTAATATTAATGTTCATTCATTCATTTTCTACCGCTTTTTCCTCACGAGGATCGCGGGGGTGCTGGAGCCTATCTCAGCTGTCTTCGGGCGAGAGGCAGGGTACACCCTGGACTGGTCGCCAGCCAATCACAGGGCATAATTATTCTGAATTATTCTGAATTATTATGGATTTTTCTGAATTATTATGGATTTTTCTGAATTATTATTAATTATTATTAATTATTATTAATTATTATTAATTACTATTAATTATTATTAATTATTAATTATTATTAATTATTATTAATTATTATTAATTATTATTAATTATTATTAATTATTATTAATTGTTATTCATTGTTATTCATTATTATTAATTATTATCAATTATTTATAATAAAGGACTATTTTGCTAGGAGTTTTGTAGCGGCGCTACCTGGTGATACTCGGACATGATGTTGTGCATTTCTGCCACCTCCTCGCTGGATATTTCTTTGACCACCAACGTGCGGTCGTACGAGGTGAGCAGCAGGCCATCACGTTGCGCCTCCTCATCTCTGAGCGGACGACTGCGAGCCAGAGACACCTGTCGATGAAAACACATGTCCCCTTTGACGTAGGCGCTTTTAAAATGCAAATCCTTTCCCCTCAAATGCAAATGCTTGGGGAAACTTGGAAGAGATATATAGCGCAGTGATACAGTATAGCGTATAGTGTATATAATACACTACAGTATTTGCTGCAAATGTTCCTGGAAAGGAGAATGAAAGATGTGTGATGTTGCATAGATGTTGCATTCATACCTATCAATATTTGCATTTCAAAATCACAGAAATTCAGAAGGAAGGCGAATACAGAATGGCTGACATGCTTTGAGGGATGCTGCCATGCAAATTTCACTCAAAGGCATGCAAATATCGAGAGCTAAAACAGATTTCTGCCCCCTCGTTGAATTGTACCTGGTAATCTTGGTCCTCGATGCCAAAGCGTTCGCGGAGGTTCCTGAAGACTTGTGGGCAGTATTCTTTGAATTTGAACTGGCTGGGTAGATTCTCTCTGACAGACAAAGCACGTGGGAAGAGTGCACACTCACTTTCTTATTATTATTAGATATGTTTTAAGACACTTTTACACTTTCCTCACACAGGCAACACCACTGCCTGCCTGTCAATCATATTTCTATCTGGTTTAAATGCTCAGAAAGGTTCAAACCTTCCTATGAATTTTAATCATCAACCTAAAGGTCAGACGCTAGAAATATTAAGTCACTCAGTCATGTTTTGCACTCCTGTGCCTTTTCGTCCTGGCACCGTGATGTTGCGTTTTTGTATCCTTATTAAAACAGTCCTTTTCACTCTGGTCTGTTCCCATTTGGATGCAACTACTATTATTTTCTACAGTAAACCTCGGATATATCGGATTCAATTGTTCCCACTGGTTTTGTCCAATATAAGCGAAATCCGTTACCGGAAAATGTCCGTTTTACGCATATATCGGATTTATATCCGGTATATGCGTACATCGGATTTTATCTGTTATAAAAAGGCACTTCCTTGACTATGTTTCCAATGTACCTGGACGCGCAGGCAACGCT